>NC_092292.1:2363266-2398266 GCF_036320965.1 Panulirus ornatus
ATGTAACACGCAATTTTTCTATACATGTGGCACATGTTTCGTGGAGACACTCCACCTCATCAGGTGTCAGTCCTTAACAAGGTTATTTAAATCTCAACATCACGCTTGATTCCCGCCGTCCAACATCACTCCCTCTACGCCCAGCACTGTCTGCTTTGTCTGGTCGTAATTGTTGTCAGGGAGAGTGATTAAGAGAAGTCAGGTTGTGCGGGTTGACCTGGGTAGCTGGGTGTGTCTTGAACAACCTTTTCTATGTTTTCGTGTTTTGTCAATACTCTCATAATGATTTGTTCAATACTAGAATGGGCTTTAAAATTTCCTGGGGACAAATTAAATTTGTAGTATTAGCAATTAAGACAGGTTCAGTGACGTTACGAGTGGCATAATCAGTAGTGGAGTATAGAATAACTGGATTATCTAGATCTAAGAGGTGATTATTTCCATGACAATGTTTAACTATTTCACCTTTATACTATCATCACGGACAAGTGTGATCATCACACACACACACACACACACACACACACACACACACACACACACACACATATATATATATATATATATATATATATATATATATATATATATATATATATATATATTCTCTTTATTACGGATTTTTCTTCTAAACTACGTGGAGACGTCTTTATAAAGTCAACAAAGTTCGGGTATGGGTTAAAGTTCCTTCCAGTCTGGTTTTTGTTCAGTCAAGTTACGTCGTTAAGGATGAAAAATGGCAAAGTTGATCCCCACTTCTGGTGGCCTGGGAAAAGTCTACGTGTTTTATGGTTTATACAAATGACCGATAAAGGTGGAACAAAGTTGGGGCCAGTTTTAGGAAAGAGCTTCATAATGTTCTTTTGCCTTGCGATACTACGTTGGCAAACTGGCTTTTGGATATTCTAGTTTTCATGCCAGTTTATTTTAGGTAATAGGAAGTTAATGTGAATAGAGATACTGTACCACACTTGAAGTTGACCGTTATGAGAACATTCTTAATTTACATCCTGAGTAAATATTCGATACATGTTGGTAATATTTCAGAAATATTAGACGTGTGTGTCTCTAGAAATGAACACATCCAGACATAACACAGCGCACCTGGGTCGTCTTCACTTGGGAACTCTGCCGTTCAAAGCAGCTCGAGTTGCTTGTCCTTAACTCATCAGTGTTGAGAAAATCTGTTCTTCAGACATAAAACATTTGGCGATTTAGAGGAAATCTTACTATCGAGTAGATAAGCAAGATAAATGCCTCTCATCAGTCATTAGACGCTTCTCTAAATTTGTTCGTATTTTTCCTGGTTTTATGAACACACGATTATGAAAATATTGTTTTCTTATTTCTTTGTTTTCATCCAATCACTTCCTGTTGATTTCATCAGATTTAATCGTTATACAATGAACTTTCTCTGATCTGTGATATAGCACATTATGGCAATTAAGAAGTTCGTTCGATGAACATAACTTAATTTCGTCTTGTAACAAACTGATATCTGAGAACATCATATTGGCCTGTCTCTCCGTACACCTACATACACACGAGTCATTCAGTTTCAACGAACATATCTTAACGTCACAATCTCGAACTCTTCACAGCTTTGCTCACATCTAAGTGTAATCAACATCCACCATATGCTTGTTTGTCAAACTATTGAGTTAGTTTGCTTCAAGCTTTGTGAGTAACTGCAATCTACTCACTGGACCAGAGGGTCATCACAGTGTTACATAGAACGTTAAGTAAAATTTCTGCGCCTCATCTCAATCTAATGTATGAGATGTACATCTTTCTTGCAGTGGTTGTAAAGACGTACACAAAGCAGTTTAGCCTCCTTCCTAAAGACATGTGTAAGGCTTACTGCACTATAAGCAGCCATGAAAGAACAACACACAAAGAATATACTTCACCATGATATTCCTGCCTTACGAAGCAGACACTCCATTGCATTATCTCCAGCAGCAACACCAGGTGAACACAACCAAACTACCAACTCAAACTTATCATCTACGACAACAACAGAAAGACTAAAGACAACCTCAGCTGGATTCATTATCCTTTCCAGAGTTCCTTCATAATATAAGAGTCAACATGTGGGATCAGCCATCACAACTCTCTGTAGACGTATCATTAAGTACCTCCCACAAGGGTCACCCAGGTCACAAATGTACGCGACCAGCAAGGGATAAAACTAACATGACACCAAATGGTAGATTCAGCGTAAGAACTAAAAGTATTAGAAACATTAAAATTATCTGTATTAGTGGTTATAAGATGACGTTGTCTGCTGTAATGACCATGGCAGTCGATAGTCTTTCAGCTGAAATAACCAATTAACCAAAGAGAAGAACACTGTTAGGTTTATTACTGAGATTTATACGTGCGTGTGAGTAATGAGAAAGAGAGAATGTTTGACATAATGTATCGTGAGAAGATAAGAAAATAACCAGCCAAACATTGTTTCGTCGGCCTGTGGAATGTTTTATCCCAGCGCAGCACACACAGGGAAGTTGCTGGTGTCGAGATGTCTTGTTACAGAAGGAAAAGTCTTTACGACAGAACAATGAATTCTTACTATGGAAATTGACAGTGACGTCTCAAGGGAAGAAGACGGAGGATGGGCCCCAGGGAGGTCATGATCATGACACAAATAAGGAGTCTGGAACCAGGTCATCATCCGGCAGGTCTCACACGACACACTCGCGTTCTGGACGTACACTACAAATCCTCTCACTAAAAATGGTTTTCCGATGAGTTATTTCACGTGAACTTCACCATACACAGAGCATCAATCTTTCTGAAGTGGTGTAGAGCGCAACTTATGTATTCTAGTCAACCAAACTTAGTCTTTAACAACGGAAATATCGATCTAAATTGTCCATATTTTCTTATTCTCTAAACACTTCCTTCATGAAACTCAATATGTTTCTGACATGAACTATTTTCGGGATAATAATGAGATAGCGCTATTTCCTTTCTCTTTTTCTCTCAAGAACAATTAGTGAAGCAGATTACATTCTGAGATAGGAAGTATTTACAGCAAAATAGAGAAAAGAATTCCTCATTTTCACTGACCTTTCAGAAATATTTTCAGAAAAATTTTTCTTCACTTACACAAAACCTAGAACCATTTATACTGTATGGATGTACAAATATCATATGATGTGTCAAGCAACAGTCAGGGAACATGAAACTTATGCTACTGTATTCCTTCACATACTAGCAAACATGTGTTTGATGATAGAGTGGCAGATATAGGATGTTTTGGTCGGGATGGTGTTCGGAGTGAGAGGGTCAAGGAGAATGATTTGGTAAAAAGAGAAGAGGTAGTGAAAGCTTTGCGGAAGATGAAAGCTGGCAAGGCGGTGGGGTTTGGATGGTATTGCAGTGGAATTCACTAAAAAAGGGGATGACTGTATTTTTGATTAGTTGATAAGGATATTCAATGTATGTATGGACCATGGTGAAGATATATTCTATTGGATCTAAGTTAAAGTACCCTAGATCTTTCATTGATAAATCCCTATAGTTAGCAAAGAAATCATCTTGTAGAGTTGAGCCCAAACCTCCCAAAAATCTTTTAGTTCTCCTTTTTAATAATAATCTTACTTTACATCCCATGTTGCTTAAATCCTTTGATGTAAATGTTGCCTTCAGCAACAATGATACTATAAAGAATATCTTAATCAGGAACTCACCAGAAAATTCTCCCGGGTGCATTTATAAATTGCCATGTAGAAATTGTGATATGTTTTATGTTGGGCATACTGTTAAGGATCTTTCTGCCAGACTTAAGCAACATAGGTATAGTATAAGAACAGGACAAGAATCGAATGCCTTGTTTAATCATGTTAAAAACTATGATCATTGTATTGACTGGAGTAATGCCATCTCAGTTATTAACTCTAACTCCAGTACTACGAGAAATATCATTGAATCATCTATTATCAAATATACAAAAAAATTGGAACCATGGAAGCGGAAGTGAATCATAGGGTGGGGGAGGGGGCGAAAGTTCTGGGAGCGTTGAAGAATGTGTGGAAGTCGAGAACATTATCTCGGAAAGCAAGAATGGGTATGTTTGAAGGAATAGTGGTTCCAACAATGTTATATGGTTCCGAGGCGTGGGCTATGGATAGAGTTGTGCGGAGGAGGATGGATGTGCTGGAAATGAGATGTTTGAGGACAATATGTCGTGTGAGGTGGTTTGATTGTGTGAGTAATGAAAGAGTAAGAGAGATGTCTGGTAATAAAAAGAGTGTGGTTGAGAGAGCAGAAGAGGGTGTTTTGAAATGGTTTGGGTACATGGAGAGAATGAGTGAGGAAAGATTGACGAAGAGAATATATGTATCAGAGGTGGAGGGAACAAGGAGAAGTGGGAGACCAAATTGGAGGTGGAAAGATATAGTAAAAAAGATTTTAAGTGATCGGGGCCTGAACATGCAGGAGGATGAAAGGCGTGCAAGGAATAGAGTGAATTGGAACGATGTGGTATACCGGGGTCGACATGCTGTCAATGGATTGAACCAGGGCATGTGAAGCGTCTGGGGTAAGCCATGGAAAGTTCTGTGGAGCCTGGATGTGGAAAGGGAGCTGTGGTTTCGGTGCATTATTACATGACAGCTAGAGACTGAGTGTGAACGAATGTGGCCTTTGTTGTCTTTTCCTAGAGCTACCTCGCGCACAGAAGGGGGGAGGGGGTTGTTAGTTCATGTGTGGCGAGGTGGCGATGGGAATAAATATAGGCAGACAGTATGAATTATGTACATGTGTATATATGTATATGTCTGTGTGTGTATATATATGTATACGTTGAGATGTATAGGTATGCATATTTGCGTGTGTGGACGTGAATGTATATACATGTGTGTGTGGGTGTGTTGGGCCATTCATTCGTCTGTTTCCTTGCGCTACCTCGCTAACGCGGGAGACAGCGACAAAGCAAAATAATGATAATAATAATAATGTGTGGTTATATGAACGTGAAGAGTAATTCCACCAAGAGTAGAGTGATCAGATCTTGATATTACATTTACTGCACAGTTTCCATGGTTACTCGTCTTCATATACCGTTACCAGGGAAGGTTACTTCCTCGTGAGCCGTACATGTCTCTCTGTGAGGGTAAAGTGCTGGAAGGTTTATCCCCGGCGATACATACTGTGTCCAGCTAGTGTGTTCCCTCCTCATATACCCTGACTGGTCATCACGTTAACTGTCATGATGTGAATACAATTCTATTCGTGAATAATCAGAGTCTAACAGATCTTATTACCCAAACTTCTGACGACTTCATAAGGCCTGTGGATTCATTAGGAACATCAAAATAAGAGTTTTGAAAGCAGTATGAGATTGTGGGAAAAAATAACCTTCAAAATGAGGGAGTTACGTGAGGCGAACAAGTATACAACAGCCGTTGCTGTCAGCCTGGCTGGTGTCAGTGACAGACAGGAAGGTACAGACAACAACAACAGAACCAGTAAGCTGAGGTTTAGCCGATATCCAGCACCAGCGGCGGCTCAATATAAAGCTGTCACACGTCGTCCTCACACAACACTGCTGCTCCTGCTCCCTGGTACACTCCTCACCACATCATTCTTCTCTTTTTCTTTTTCCTGGAAAGTCGAAGTGATAAAAGAAAGTAAGAAAAAGAAATTATAACATAAAGATGTCGATATAGTCATCATGATATAGTTGTAAACATTGTCGGAAAAAATCATTTCAATCTGACCTTTATGTAAACGTGACATATTCCAGGTATATAGAAAATTTTCATGTACTACGTGAAGGAATGTGTCATGGTCAGCAACGCTAACCCATACACGCGGGAGACCCACTTGATGGTAGGATAAACCATAAGTGGTCTAGAAACCTTCTGGCTTAGGATCAGTTAGGGATCATCTGATTGATGATGAGTTTGTTAACACAGTTTTTACTAAAAAAAAAAAAAAAATGAGAATTAACACAGCGACGTACAGCAACACCAAACTGGCTCATACAAGAACCAGGATGAGAAATGGAAAGGTTCCATTAACATCTTCTTGATGTTAAGAAATGAATTAAGTTAACGTGGGTTACGTACACAATCTGCAGCACCGAGGATAGAGAGTGTGTCAGCCATGATCATAGTGAAGGATTGACTACAATGTAGAAGTCAGCTGACGGATCATCATTATGACATGAACGGCCCTCGCCCGCCCGCCCGCCCGCCCAGCTCACCCACCTCAGACGAACATCACCAAGACTCAGTAATACTTACAATATGAGGCAGAGAAGTAAGTGGCGCAACACAACCCTTGTTACCGTAATAACTTTATCTTACGGAAAGCCTCACTGAGGCCAGGTAATAACTACTAGTGTCGAAACTAAGATAAAATTCTTCAACGTTACAAACTTAGTTGTCAAATTGGTCTGAAGAACTTGATAAAGTTATGAGAGTCTACGTAAAGCGGCTTACATCCATAAGCTGCTGTCTGTTGTGGAATAGATATAAGGCGAGTCATATTGTGGAGGAGATATTAACACATCAGATTTTCTGACGGTGTTGTTCAGAACTCGTGGGTATAAATGGGTAGGTGGAAATGTACTGTACTTGTGGTCGATGTATTGCATGACGAATCATGAGAACTTGCTCACTGGTGGGTCGTGTTTACCTCTGATTCTTTGCCTTTGATGAAATATTCAGTTTTATTTCGTAACGTAAATAAAGATGGAAGAACAGAAACAATATTCCATAGTTGTTAGCTAAGTTTGTCTTCCCTTCATTTATCTGCGATAATGACCTTGATATTGGTAATAAGTTGGATGAGTTACAGCCGGAGTCTGATACTGGAAAGCATGCTATCGTTGCTTTACTATCATCAGAATGACTGAATGACTATTCAAGTAATCAAGATTATCTTCTAGTTCACTAGGAGTTTCATCTCTGATTTCCAGTATAGGCAAAGCATATCATGAGGGTTAAACAGACGAAGAAAGGCAGCATTCTCCCACATCCAGTCTCTAGCTGCCATGTGTAATGCACCGAAACCACAACTCCCTATCCACATCCAGGCCCCACAGACATTTCCATAGTTTAACCCGGACGTTTCACGTACCTTGGTTCAGTCCATTGACGGCACGTCGATCCCAGTATACCACATCATTCCAATTTACTCTAGCCTGTGCACACCTATAACCCTCCTGCATGTTCAGCTACCAGTCACTCAGTCTTTTCACTACATCTTTCATTCCATCTCCAATTTGGTCTCCCCGTTCTCCTTGTTCCTTCCACTTGTGACACATGTATCCTTTCTGTCAATCTTTCCTCACTCATTCTCAACATGTGTCCATACCATTTCAACACACCCTCTTCAGCTCTCTCAACCACACTCTTTATTACCACACATCTCTCTTACTCTTTCATGACTTACTCGATCAAACCACCTCACACCACATATTGTCCTCAAACATCTCATTTCCAACACATCCACCGTCCTCCGCACGACCTTGTCTATTTCGTTATCTAAACAGGACTCTCGCTGTCTTAGAGGCAGACTTAACTATTTCCGTAATGTGAGGTTTCCAAGATGAAGTGGATCCACTATAGTAATACCAAGTATATTCATTAACTCAAGAAGTAGAATGATGGAACCATTAAAGGAGAGAGGAAAGTTGTGAAAATTTTTCCATAGAGAGATGGATAGAAACTGGGTCTTCGAGGCATTAAACTTAACTAGATTTCGTCCACCCCACTGAAATATCCTGTCCAAGTCTGAGTTTCTTGAGGAAGGTGTGTCGAGATGAGATGCAGATCGGGTGGAAGAAGGAGAACTGAAAGATGTGGAGGAATGCATTGTTAAATCATCAGAGTGTGAATGCATTTGATAAATTTGTGGAAGAAAGAAAATCTTTGATCAAAAAGGGGAAACAGTGTAGGAGACAAGACAGTGCTTTGAGGGACACTGCTGTTGATGGAGGAAGGTGGGCGGCTGAGCCATCAACAACCACAGACTGACCAAAGAGGAGGGAGCAAAGTGATAGAGGGAATGCAAAAGAGACGAGCTTAGCAATGCAACATCGATACCACACCCAATCAAAAGCTTTTGATGTGCCAAGGGCAACTACGTATGATCCTCCAGATCTTTCAGGGATGATGATCAGACATTAGTAAAGTAGGAAAGAATATCATCAGAGGATCTCACCTTACGGAAGCCATACTGGTGATCAGAGAGAAGACTGAGAATCAAGATGTTTGTGAATATGGAAGTTGAGGAGGGATTCAACAACTTTGGAAATGGTAGATGTCTAAGCAACAGGACGATAGTTAGAGGGGTCAGAAAGGTCACCCTTCATGGGGATGGGATGTACCAACGCTTGCTTCCAAGAAGAGGGGAAATTCTGGCCTCAAAATAAACAAAACAGACGAGCAAGCAAAGGTGCAAGTTCAGAGACACACTCTTTTAAGCATCGTCCATTAGAGATTGTGTTGACTCCACACAGTATAAATCAAAGATAATTTAATAATAACATCACATAATTAGACAGCGTAACTTCTGCTAGTGCACGTCACTGAAGTAAGCTGAACCACAGGCAAAACAAGACTGTGAAACGAGTTAATCTCTGATACGGCAGCCGGCGGTGCTCTGCCCATTGTCTTGTACAATGTTCCACCACCAGAGTGTTGGACACTGTCATCCTTGGTGATGCAGCCGTCGTGATGCAGCGATGCTTGAGAGCGAATGTTAGGTGACCCACTCGGTGATGTGCCATGCCATCAGCACCACGGAATACATCTTCCTGAATCTGTGGGTTTAATGATATATCTCGCTATGAATAATGACTTAAGATCATGTTGGGTTAGCATGTCCAACATGATGATTCAGCCATGTAGATGATTTCTAATATTCCAGTCATACTTTTTTCTCTATTAGAACTAACTGCAGAGGTTGTGGTGGGAATATTGTGGTTACAAGTATCTTCCACCGTCAGAAGATTTCTTCGTCATTCATATAACAGCATTAAGCAGAAACTGAACTGAAGAACTTATTTCATATGATAGAAAATTTCTATTTTCACGTTTACAACGAACAAGTTCATCGCGTTGCTCGATGATTCTCTGGCTTCTGGAAATATATTTCTGCTCTAATGGTGTTTACTTACATCAGTTGACTTAAAATGGTGATTTTACGCCATATATTTTACTGACTTACTTTCTGAAGAAGAGAAAATGTTTAGAAAAGTTTCCCTTGCAGGATCACATCCCAGGAATGATGATAATCTTCGGTCATTTCCAATCATTTTTCAAAGCTTATCCTCAGCTTATCATTTCCACATTCTAGGAGGATCATCTGTGTCTTATCCCTCAGGAGCGATCAACTCTTATTTCACGAGCAGCTTCGACAAATGTGTTACACCAAAATATTTTTTTTTGTGATCATTATTTATGTGGAAGTAGACCTCAGTATGGCTGACAGACCCTGCATTATTCATTCATTTATTTTCATCAGACATGAGGGATCCCAGACCAGCCTGGGGGGGGCTCTGACGGACGAGCTAATAGGTCGTTATGTCAACGTTTCGTGGCCTTACATAACTTTAACGACCAGAGAACAAGCCAACAGGCGAATTACTTCTTTAGTGATTACCCTTCGTGCAAGTGAAAACTAAGATGTGGTATATGGTATTTGTGTCTATGTATTGAATATTGAGTGTTAGTTCATCAAAGTCTGTTACGTAAGGTCATAACGCATGCGTCTTGACCTGTGAGGTCAAGAGCCTCACAAGCGACGATGGTCAAAGACACATGACAACCATCACCATCACCACCACCATCACCATCACCTCCACCATCACCATCACCATCACTACCACCATCACCACCACCATCACCATCACCATCACCACCATCACCATCACCATCACCATCACCATCACCATCACCATCACCATCACCATCACCACCACCATCACCATCACCATCACCATCACCATCACCATCACCACCACCATCACCATCACCATCACCATCACCACCACCATCACCATCACCATCACCACCACCATCACCATCACCATCACCATCACCATCACCATCACCATCACCATCACCACCACCATCACCATCACCATCACCATCACCACCACCATCACCATCACCATCACCACCACCATCACCATCACCATCACCATCACCATCACCATCACCATCACCATCACCATCACCACCACCATCACCATCACCATCACCATCACCACCACCATCACCATCACCACCACCATCACCATCACCATCACCATCACCACCATCACCATCACCATCACCATCACCACCACCATCACCACCACCATCACCATCACCATCACCATCACCACCACCATCACCATCACCATCACCATCACCACCACCATCACCATCACCACCACCATCACCACCACCATCACCATCACCATCACCATCACCACCATCACCATCACCATCACCATCACCACCACCACCATCACCATCACCATCACCACCACCATCACCATCACCATCACCATCACCACCATCACCACCATCACCACCACCATCACCACCACCATCACCATCACCACCACCACCATCACCATCACCATCACCATCACCATCACCATCACCACCATCACCACCACCACCATCACCATCACCACCACCACCATCACCACCATCACCACCACCATCACCACCACCATCACCATCACCACCACCATCACCATCACCATCACCATCACCACCATCACCATCACCATCACCATCACCACCACCATCACCACCACCATCACCATCACCATCACCATCACCACCACCATCACCATCACCACCACCATCACCACCACCATCACCATCACCATCACCATCACCACCATCACCACCATCACCACCACCATCACCATCACCACCATCACCATCACCATCACCATCACCATCACCACCACCATCACCATCACCATCACCATCACCACCATCACCATCACCATCACCACCACCATCACCACCACCATCACCACCACCATCACTACCACCATCACCATCACCATCACCACCACCATCACCATCACCACCACCATCACCACCACCATCACCATCACCATCACCATCACCATCACCATCACCATCACCACCATCACCATCACCATCACCACCACCATCACCATCACCACCATCACCATCACCATCACCATCACCACCACCATCACCACCACCATCACCATCACCATCACCATCACCACCACCATCACCATCACCACCACCATCACCACCACCATCACCATCACCATCACCATCACCACCATCACCACCATCACCACCACCATCACCATCACCACCACCATCACCATCACCATCACCATCACCACCACCATCACCATCACCATCACCATCACCACCATCACCATCACCATCACCACCACCATCACCACCACCATCACCACCACCATCACTACCACCATCACCATCACCATCACCACCACCATCACCATCACCACCACCATCACCACCACCATCACCATCACCATCACCATCACCATCACCATCACCATCACCACCACCATCACCATCACCACCACCATCACCACCACCATCACCACCACCATCACCATCACCACCACCATCACCACCACCATCACCACCACCATCACCATCACCACCACCATCACCATCACCACCATCACCATCACCATCACCATCACCAGCAGTACAGATCATATCTTCATCATCATTCACGATGAGACTAGAAAATACCATGAAAGAAGTCAAGATGAATGAGAAAAAATATTATGGCGCGTTTGATAAAGTCTTTTGTAGATGTTCGATGCGAGGAACATAATTTGTTTGCTTCTAGACTACAAAGGATCAGACTCCCTTGTTATCATGATTCGATTCGATTTTCAAACAATTTGTTGCTTTAAGAAAGCCATTCAAACAAGCAACGGTAGATTACCTTCCCCTACAGCAAGGGCAATACTCCATGCCAGACTATGAGAGATACTTGAGTTCCAGAAATGAGAATAAAGTTACAGAAAGTTTATGTTACCAAACTTTCGTCAGGTTCCTGTATATGAGAGACGTGAGTTGTGCGGCTTGACCGGAGGATGACTATCCCAAGTCAAAGCGGCGTCCCAAGTGCATCCCAGAGTGTCCCGAATATTACCTCAAAGTTCTTTGACTGACGAACGATGTTCATTTAGAAGAGTTGAAACAACAACAACAAAAACAACAACAACAACAACAACAAAAACAGACCGTATGGAGTTGAATTATCTATTAGTAATGTGTATGCAACCTTCGGTAAGCTACATACAAACTTACGACGTGAGCAAAACTACAGAGATGAAGCATACTTCATGTGTGGCGGGGTGGCGACGGGAATGAATAAAGGCAGCAAGTATAAATTATGTACATGTATATATATGTATATGTCTGTGTATGTATATATATGTATACGTTGAAATGTATAGGTATGTATATGTGCGTGTGTGGACGTGTATGTGTATGCATGTGTATGTGGGTCGGTTGGGCCATTCTTTCGTCTGTTTCCTTGCGCTACCTCGCTAACGCGGGAGACAGCGACAAAGCATAATATATATATATTCATTTATTTATTCAATTTGCTTTGTCGCTGTCTCCCGCGATAGCGAGGTAGCGCAAGGAAACAGACGAAAGAATGGCCCAACCCACCCACATATATATATATATATATATATATATATATATATATATATATATATATATATATATATATATATATATATATATTTATTTATTTACTTATTTTGCTTTGTCGCTGTCTCCCGCGTTAGCGAGGTAGCGCAAAGAAACAGAAGAAAGAATGGCCCAACCCACCTACATACACATGCATATACATACACGTCCACACACAGCACATATACATACCTATACATCTCAATGTATATATATATATACACACACAGACATATACATATATACCCATGTACATAACTCATACTGTCTGCCTTTATTCATTCCCATCGCCACCCCGCCACACATGGAATAACAACACCCTCCCCCCCTCATGTGTGCGAGGTAGCGCTAGGAAAAGACAACAAAGGCCCCATTCGTTCACTCTCAGTCTCTAGCTGTCATGTAATTACTAATACACCGAAACCACAGCTCCCTTTCCACATCCAGGCCCTACAGAACTTTCCATGGTTTACCCCAGACGCTTCACATGCCCTGGTTCAATCCATTGACAGCACGTCGACCCCGGTATACCACATCATTCCAATTCACTCTATTCCTTGCACGTCTTTCACCCTCCTGCATGTTCAGACCCCGATCACTCAAAATCTTTTTCACTCCATCTCTTCACCTCCAATTTGGTCTCCCACTTCTCCTCGTTCCCTCCACCTCTGACACATATATCCTGCTGGCCAATCTTTCCTCACTCATTCTCTCCATGTGACCAAACCATTTCAAAACACCCTCTTCTGCTCTCTCAACCACACTCTTTTTATTACCACACATCTCTCTTACCCTTACATTACTTACTCGATCAAACCACCTCACACCACATACTGTCCTCAAACATCTCATTTCCAGCACATCCACCCTCCTGCGCACAACTCTATCCATAGCCCACGCCTCGCAACCATGCATCATATATATATAAATATATATATATATATATATATATATATATATATATATATATATCTTTTTTTTTTCAAACTATTCGCCATTTCCCGCGTTAGCGAGGTAGCGTTAAGAACAGAGAACTGGGCCTTTGAGGGAATATCCTCACCTGGCCCCTTCTCTGTTCCTTCTTTTGGAAAATAAAAAAAAAAAAAATGAGAGGGGAGGATTTCCAGCCCCCCGCTCCCTCCCCTTTTAGTTGCCTTCTACGACACGCAGGGAATACGTGGGAAGTATTCTTTCTCCCCTATCCCCAGGGATAATTAACATATACACATGGACATATTCATACTTGCTTGCCTTCATCCATTCCTATCACTACCCACCCAGCCACACAGGGAATATCAATGCTACCCCCTGCTTCAGCGAGGTAGCACCAGAAAAACAGACAAAAAAGGCCACATTCGTTCACACTCAGTCTCTAGCGGTCATGTAATGCACTGAAACCAAAGCTCCCTGTCCACTTCCAGACACGGCAGACCTTGCCATGGTTTACCCCAGAGCTTCATATGCCATGATTGAATTCATCGACAGCATGTCAACCCCAGTACACCACATCGTTCCAATTCACTCTATTCCTTGCACACCTCTCATCCTCCTGTATGTTCTGGCATCGATCGCCCAAAATCTTTTTCACTCCATAATTCCCTCTCCAATTTGGTCTCCAGTTTCTTGTTCCCTTCACCTCTGATACATATATATCCTCTCTGTCAATCTTTCTTCACTCATTCTCTCCATATGTCCAAACCATTTCAACACACCCTCTTTTGCTCTTTCAAACACACTTATTTATTTCCACAAGTCCTTACTCGATTAAACCACCTCACACCACCTACTGTCCTCAAACATTTCATATCGAACACAGCCACCCTCCTCCATACAACCCTATCTATAGCTCATGCCTCGCAACCATATAACATTGTTGGAACTACTATTCCTTTAAACATACCCATTTTTGCTCTGAGATAACATTCTCTCATTCCACACATTCTTCATCTCAGACATATATACACATGTACATATTCGTACCTGCTTGCCTTCATCCAATCTTGGCACTACCCTTCCCCAAAGGAAACAGTATTACTAACCCCCACTTCAGCGTGGTAGCACCCCCCAGCTCCCACCCCCTTTAGTCACCTATAAACACATGGGGAATACGTGGGGAGTATTTCAGGACTTACAATTATCAAACATGTTTGTACTTCATCCATTTATCAAAAGGAATATCAATGCAAGTACTTACACAACACTACTATCTTCCCAGAAGTAAAGCTCTCCCCAGCATATAACACTACTATCTTCCCAGAAGCAAAGTTCTCCCCAGCAAAAAGTACAACACTCTGCCAAGAAGGAAAACTCTTAGGTTATATAACACTACTATCTTCCTGGAGGCAAAGCTCTCCCCAGCATAAAGTACAACATATATATATATATATATACATATATATATATATATATACATATATATATATATATATATATATATATATATATATATATATATATATATATACATATATATATATATATGTATATATATATGTATATACATATATATATATATCTTTTTTCTTTTTTTTTTCTTTGTCGCTGTCTCCCGCGTTTGCGAGGTAGCGCAAGGAAACAGACGAAAGAAATGGCCCAACCCATCCCCATACACATGTATATACATACGTCCACACACGCAAATATACATACCTACACAGCTTTCCATGGTTTACCCCAGACGCTTCACATGCCCTGATTCAATCCACTGACAGCACGTCAACCCCGGTATACCACATCGATCCAATTCACTCTATTCCTTGCCCTCCTTTCACCCTCCTGCATGTTCAGGCCCCGATCACACAAAATCTTTTTCACTACATCTTTCCACCTCAAATTTGGTCTTCCACTTCTCCTCGCTCCCTCCACCTCCGACACATATATCCTCTTGGTCAATCTTTTCTCACTCATTCTCTCCATGTGCCCAAACCATTTCAAAACACCCTCTTCTGCTCTCTCAACCACGCTCTTTTTATTTCCACACATCTCTCTTACCCTTACGTTACTTACTCGATCAAACCACCTCACACCATACATTGTCCTCAAACATCTCATTTCCAGCACATCCATCCTCCTGCGCACAACTCTATCCATAGCCCACGCCTCGCAACCATACAACATTGTTGGAACCACTATTCCTTCAAACATACCCATTTTTGCTTTCCGAGATAATGTTCTCGACTTCCACACATTCTTCAAGGCTCCCAGAATTTTCGCCCCCTCCCCCACCCTATGATCCACTTCCGCTTCCATGGTTCCATCCGCTGCCAGATCCACTCCCAAATATCTAAAACACTTTACTTCCTCCAGTTTTGCTCCATTCAAACTTACCTCCCAATTGACTTGACCCTCAACCCTACTGTACCTAATAACCTTGCTCTTATTTACATTTACTCTTAACTTTCTTCTTTCACACACTACCAAACTCAGTCACCAGCTTCTGCAGTTTCTCACATGAATCAGCCACCAGCGCTGTATCATCAGCGAACAACAACTGAGTCACTTCCCAAGCTCTCTCATCCCCAACAGACTTCATACTTGCTCCTCTTTCCATAACTCTTGCATATATATATATATATATATATATATATATATATATATATATATTATATATATATATATATATATATATATTATATATATATATATATATATATATATTTTTTTTTTTTCTTTTTTTCTTTTAAACTATTTGCCATTTCCGCATTAGCGAGGTAGCGTTAAGAACAGAGGACTGGGCCTTTTTTGGAATATCCTCACGTGGCCCCCTCTGTTCCTTCTTTTGGAAAAAAAAAAAAAAAGAATATTCCATAGTTGTTAGCTAAGTTTGTCTTCCCTTCATTTTTCTGCGATAATGACCTTGATATTGGTAATAAGTTGGATGAGTTACAGCCGGAGTCTGATACTGGAAAGCATGCTATCGTTGCTTTATCGTCATCAGAATGACTGAATGACTATTCAAGTAATCAAGATTATCTTCTAGTTCACTGGGAGTTTCATCTTTGATTTCCAGTATAGGCAAAGCATATCATGAGGGTTAAACAGACGAAGAAAGGCAGCATTCTCCCACATCCAGTCTCTAGCTGCCATGTGTAATGCACCGAAACCACAACTCCCTATCCACATCCAGGCCCCACAGACATTTCCATAGTTTAACCCGGACGTTTCACGTACCTTGGTTCAGTCCATTGACGGCACGTCGATCCCAGTATACCACATCATTCCAATTTACTCTAGCCTGTGCACACCTATAACCCTACTGCATGTTCAGCTCCCAGTCACTCAGTCTTTTCACTACATCTTTCATTCAATCTCCAATTTGGTCTCCCCGTTCTCCTTGTTCCTTCCACTTGTGACACATGTATCCTTTCTGTCAATCTTTCCTCACTCATTCTCAACATGTGTCCATACCATTTCAACACACCCTCTTCAGCTCTCTCAACCACACTCTTTATTACCACACATCTCTCCTACTCTTTCATGACTTACTCGATCAAACCACCTCACACCACATATTGTCCTCAAACATCTCATTTCCAACACATCCAGCCTCCTCCGCACGACCTTGTCTATTTCGTTATCTAAACAGGACTCTCGCTGTCTTAGAGGCAGACTTATCTATTTCCGTAATGTGAGGTTTCCAAGATGAAGTGGATCCACTATAGTAATATCAAGTATATTCATTAACTCAAGAAGTAGAATGATGGAACCATTAAAGGAGAGAGGAAAGTTGTGAAAATTTTTCCATAGAGAGATGGATAGAAACTGGGTCTTGGAGGCATTAAACTTAACCAGATTTCGTCCACCCCATTGAGATATGCTGTGCAAGTCTGAGTTTCTTGAGGAAGGTGTGTCGAGATGAGATGCAGATCGGGTGGAAGAAGGAGATCTGAAAGATGTGGAGGAATGCATTGTTAAATCATCAGAGTGTGAATGCATTTGATAAATTTGTGGAAGAAAGAAAATCTTTGATCAAAAAGGGGAAACAGTGTAGGAGACAAGACAGTGCTTTGAGGGACACTGCTGTTGATGGAGGAAGGTGGGCGGCTGAGCCATCAATAACCACAGACTGACCAAAGAGGAGGGAGCAAAGTGATGGAGGGAATGCAAAAGAGACGAGCTTAGCAATGCAACATCGATACCACACCCAATCAAAAGCTTTTGATGTGACAAGGGCAACTACGTATGATCCTCCAGATCTTTCAGGGATGATGATCAGACATTAGTAAAGTAGGAAAGAATATCATCAGAGGATCTCGCCTTACGGAAGCCATACTGGTGATCAGAGAGAAGACTGAGAATCAAGATGTTTGTGAATATGGAAGTTGAGGAGGGATTCAACAACTTTGGAAATGGTAGATGTCAAAGCAACAGGACGATAGTTAGAGGGGTCAGAAAGGTCACCCTTCATGGGGATGGGATGTACCAACGCTTGCTTCCAAGAAGAGGGGAAATTCTGGCCTCAAAATAAACAGAACAGACGAGCAAGCAAAGGTGCAAGTTCAGAGACACACTCTTTTAAGCATCGTCCATTAGAGATTGTGTTGACTCCACACAGTATAAATCAAAGATGATTTAATAATAACATATCACATAATTAGGCAGCGTAACTGCTGCTAGTGCACGTCACTGAAGTAAGCTGAACCACAGGCACAACAAGACTGTGAAACGAGTTAATCTCTGATACGACAGTTGGCGGGGCTCTGCCCATTGTCTTGTACAATGTTCCACCACCAGAGTGTTGGACACTGTCATCCTTGGTGATGCAGCCGTCGTGATGCAGCGATGCTTGAGAGCGAATGTTAGGTGACCCACTCGGTGATGTGCCATGCCATCAGCACCACGGAATACATCTTCCTGAATCTGTGGGTTTAATGATATATCTCGCTATGAATAATGACTTAAGATCATGTTGGGTTAGCATGTCCAACATGATGATTCAACCATGTACGTGATTTCTAATATTCCAGTCATACTTTTTTCTTTATCAACTGCAGAGGTTGTGGTGGGAATATTGTGGTTACAAGTATCTTCCACCGTCAGAAGATTTCTTCGTCATTCATATAACAGCATTAAGTAGAAACTGAACTGAAGAACTTATTTCATATGATAGAAAATTTCTATTTTCACGTTTACAACGAACAAGTTCATCGCGTTGCTCGATGATTCTCTGGCTTCTGGAAATATATTTCTACTCTGATGGTGTTTACTTACATCAGTTGACTTAAAATGGTGATTTTACGCCATATATTTTACTGACTTACTTTCTGAAGAAGAGAAAATGTTTAGAAAAGTTTCCCTTGCAGGATCCCATCCCAGGAATGATGATAATCTTCGGTCATTTCCAATCATTTTTCAAAGCTTATCCTCAGCTTATCATTTCCACATTCTAGGAGGATCATCTGTGTCTTATCCCTCAGGAGCGATCAACTCTTATTTCACGAGCAGCTTCGACAAATGTGTTACAACAAAATATTTTTTTTTTTGTGATCATTATTAATGTGGAACTAGACCTCAGTATGGCTGACAGACTCTGCATTATTTATTCATTTATTTTCATCAGACATGAGGGATCCCAGACCAGCCCGAGGGGGGGGGGGGGGGGGGGGGGGGCTCTGACCGACGAGCCATTTCTTTCGTCTGTTTCCTTGCGCTACCTCGCAAACGCAGGAGACAGCGACAAAGCAAAAAAAAAAAAGCAAAATATATATATATATATATATATATATATATATATATATATATATATATATATATATATATATATATATATATATATATATATATATATATATATCCTCCTCGAAGGCTCAGAGTGGGGTGCCTAAATGTGTGTGGATGTAACCAAGATGTGAAAAAAGGAGAGATAGGTAGTATGTTTGAGGAAAGGAACCTGGATGTTTTGGCTCTGAGTGAAACGAAGCTCAAGGGTAAAGGGGAAGAGTAGTTTGGGAATGTCTGGGGAGTAAAGTCAGGGGTTAGTGAGAGGACAAGAGCAAGGGAAGGAGTAGCAATACTCCTGAAACAGGAGTTGTGGGAGTATGTGATAGAGTGTAAGAAAGTAAATTCTCGATTAATATGGGTAAAACTGAAAGTTGATGGAGAGAGGTGGGTGATTATTGGTGCATATGCACCTGGGCATGAGAAGAAAGATCAAGAGAGGCAAGTGTTTTGGGAGCAGCTGAATGAGTGTGTTAGTGGTTTTGATGCACGAGACCGGGTTGTAGTGATGGGTGATTTGAATGCAAAGGTGAGTAATGTGGCAGTTGAGGGAATAACTGGTATACATGGTGTGTTCAGTGTTGTAAATGGAAATGGTGAAGAGCTTGTAGATTTATGTGCTGAAAAAGGACTGATGATTGGGAATACCTGGTTTAAAAAGCGAGAGATACATAAGTATACTTATGTAAGTAGGAGAGATGGCCAGAGAGCGTTATTGGATTACGTGTTAATTGACAGGCGTACGAAAGAGAGACTTTTGGATGTTAATGTGCTGAGAGGTGCAACTGGAGGGATGTCTGATCATTATCTTGTGGAGGCTAAGGTGAAGATTTGTATGGGTTTTCAGAAAAGAAGAGTGAATGTTGGGGTGAAGAGGGTGGTGAGAGTAAGTGAGCTTGAGAAGGAGACCTGTGTGAGGAAGTACCAGGAGAGACTGAGTACAGAATGGAAAAAGTTGAGAACAATGGAAGCAAGGGGAGTGGGGGAGGAATGGAATGTATTTAGGGAATCAGTGATGGATTGCGCAAAAGATGCTTGTGGCATGAGAAGAGTGGGAGGTGGGTTGATTAGAAAGGGTAGTGAGTGGTGGGATGAAGAAGTAAGAGTATTAGTGAAAGAGAAGAGAGAGGCATTTGGACGATTTTTGCAGGGAAAAAATGAAATTGAGTGGGAGATGTATAAAAGAAAGAGACAGGAGGTCAAGAGAAAGGTGCAAGAGGTGAAAAAAAGGGCAAATGAGAGTTGGGGTGAGAGAGTATCATTAAATTTTAGGGAGAATAAAAAGATGTTCTGGAAGGAGGTAAATAAAGTGCGTAAGACAAGGGAGCAAATGGGAACTTCAGTGAAGGGCGCAAATGGGGAGGTGATAACAAGTAGTGGTGATGTGAGAGGGAGATGGAGTGAGTATTTTGAAGGTTTGTTGAATGTGTTTGATGATAGAGTGGCAGATATAGGGTGTTTTGGTCGAGGTGGTGTGCAAAGTGAGAGGGTTAGGGAAAATGATTTGGTAAACAGAGAAGAGGTAGTGAAAGCTTTGCGGAAGATGAAAGCCGGCAAGGCAGCAGGTTTGGATGGTATTGCAGTGGAATTTATTAAAAAAGGGGGTGACTGTATTGTTGACTGGTTGGTAAGGTTATTTAATGTATGTATGACTCATGGTGAGGTGCCTGAGGATTGGCGGAATGCGTGCATAGTGCCATTGTACAAAGGCAAAGGGGATAAGAGTGAGTGCTCAAATTACAGAGGTATAAGTTTGTTGAGTATTCCTGGTAAATTATATGGGAGGGTATTGATTGAGAGGGTGAAGGCATGTACAGAGCATCAGATTGGGGAAGAGCAGTGTGGTTTCAGAAGTGGTAGAGGATGTGTGGATCAGGTGTTTGCTTTGAAGAATGTATGTGAGAAATACTTAGAAAAGCAAATGGATTTGTATGTAGCATTTATGGATCTGGAGAAGGCATATGATAGAGTTGATAGAGATGCTCTGTGGAAGGTATTAAGAATATATGGTGTGGGAGGAAAGTTGTTAGAAGCAGTGAAAAGTTTTTATTGAGGATGTAAGGCATGTGTACGTGTAGGAAGAGAGGAAAGTGATTGGTTCTCAGTGAATGTAGGTTTGCGGCAGGGGTGTGTGATGTCTCCATGGTTGTTTAATTTGTTTATGGATGGGGTTGTTAGGGAGGTAAATGCAAGAGTTTTGGAAAGAGGGGCAAGTATGAAGTCTGTTGGGGATGAGAGAGCTTGGGAAGTGAGTCAGTTGCTGTTCGCTGATGATACAGCGCTGGTGGCTGATTCATGTGAGAAACTGCAGAAGCTGGTGACTGAGTTTGGTAAAGTGTGTGGAAGAAGAAAGTTAAGAGTAAATGTGAATAAGAGCAAGGTTATTAGGTACAGTAGGGTTGAGGGTCAAGTCAATTGGGAGGTGAGTTTGAATGGAGAAAAACTGGAGGAAGTGAAGTGTTTTAGATATCTGGGAGTGGATCTGGCAGCGGATGGAACCATGGAAGCGGAAGTGGATCATAGGGTGGGGGAGGGGGCGAAAATTCTGGGGGCCTTGAAGAATGTGTGGAAGTCGAGAACATTATCTCGGAAAGCAAAAATGGGTATGTTTGAAGGAATAGTGGTTCCAACAATGTTGTATGGTTGCGAGGCGTGGGCTATGGATAGAGTTGTGCGCAGGGGGATGGATGTGCTGGAAATGAGATGTTTGAGGACAATGTGTGGTGTGAGGTGGTTTGATCGAGTGAGTAACGTAAGGGTAAGAGAGATGTGTGGAAATAAAAAGAGCGTGGTTGAGAGAGCAGAAGAGGGTGTTTTGAAGTGGTTTGGGCACATGGAGAGGATGAGTGAGGAAAGATTGACCAAGAGGATATATGTGTCGGAGGTGGAGGGAACAAGGAGAAGAGGGAGACCAAATTGGAGGTGGAAAGATGGAGTGAAAAAGATTTTGTGTGATCGGGGCCTGAACATGCAGGAGGGTGAAAGGAGGGCAAGGAATAGAGTGAATTGGAGCGATGTGGTATACCGGGGTTGACGTGCTGTCAGTGGATTGAATCAAGGCATGTGAAGCGTCTGGGGTAAACCATGGAAAGCTGTGTAGGTATGTATATTTGCGTGTGTGGACGTATGTATATACATGTGTATGGGGGGGGGGGTTGGGCCATTTCTTTCGTCTGTTTCCTTGCGCTACCTCGCAAACGCGGGAGACAGCGACAAAGTATAATAATAATAAAATAAATATATATATATTTACTTATTTTGCTTTGTCGCTGTCTCTCGCGTTAGCGAGGCAGCGCAAGGAAACAGAAGAAAGAATGGCCCAACCCACCTATATACACATGCATATACATACGCGTCCACACACAGGACATATACATACCTACCAGTCATACTGGGCCACGCACTCAGTGAGACATCCTGACGAAGGTGGGGCTTGTAAGATAAATTCTGAAGTGGATGATTAATTACTGCTGCAGTTATACCAATGATGTTTTGATGATTACCAATGTAACCTGATGAACGTGACATAATCCTAAAGTAACGTTAAATTGAAGATGATCTCTCTAAATGCTCTCGAGTGAAAGTGACGACAAGATTATCAGGAATATCTGATGATTATATGATGAGTAACGGAGTGTTGACGAGCGATGATTACAACTGGTGGATGATCTTGTCAAGTCGTGTTGATGACTGTGTGATGATTATAAGAATGATGATGATGACACGCGTTTTATAGTGAATCATGTAATGACCGCATGACTGGTGATGACCGCATGACTGGTGAAGACCACATGACTGGTGATGACTGCATGACTGGTGATGACCGCATGACGTGATGACTGCATGACTGGTGATGACCGCATGACTGGTGATGACTGCATGACTGGTGATGACCGCATGACTGGTGATGACTGCATGACTGGTGATGAACGCATGACTGGTGATGACTGCATGAATGGTGTGACCGCATGACTGGTGATGACCGCATGACTGGTGATGACTGCATGACTAGTGATGACCGCATGACTGGTGTTGACCACATGACTGGTGATGACTGCATGATTGGTGATGACCACATGACTGGTGATGACTACATGACTGGTGATGACTGCGTGACGGGTGATGACTGCATGACTGGTGATGACCGCATAACTGGTGATGACTGCATGACTGGTGATGAACGCATGACTGGTGATGACTGCATGAATGATGGTGACCGCATGACTGGTGATGACCGCATGACTGATGATGACTGCATGACTAGTGATGACCGCATGACTGGTGATGACTGCATGACTGGTGATGACTGCGTGACGGGTGATGACTGCATGACTGGTGATGACCGCATAACTGGTGATGACCGCATGACTGGTGATGACCGCATGACTGGTGATGACTGCATGACTGGTGATGACCGCATGACTGGTGATGACCGCATGACTGGTGATGACCGCATGACTGGTGATGACCACATGACTGGTGATGACCGCATGACTGGTGATGACCACATGACTGGTGATGAGCGCATGACTGGTGATGACCGCATGACTGGTGATGACCGCATGACTGGTGATGACCGCATGACTGGTGATGACCGCATGACTGGTGATGACCACATGACTGGTGATGACCGCATGACTGGTGATAACTGCATGACTGGTGATGACCGCATGACTGGTGATGACCACATGACTGGTGATGAACGCATGACTGGTGATGACCGCATGATTGGTGATGACCACATGACTGGTGATGAGCGCATGACTGGTGATGAGCGCATGACTGCTGATAACTGCATGACTGATGATGACCGTATGACTGGTGATGACCACATGACTGGTGATGACCGCATGACTGGTGATGACTGCATGACTGGTGATGACCGCATGACTGGTGATGACCGCATGACTGGTGATGACTGCATGACTGGTGATGACTGCATGACTGGTGATGAACGCATGACTGGTGATGAGCGCATGACTGGTGATGACCGCATTACTGGTGATGACCACATGACTGGTGATGACCACATGACTGGTGATGACCGCATGACTGGTGATGACCACATGACTGGTGATGACCACATGACTGGTGATGACCGCATGACTGATGATGACTGCATGACTAGTGATGACCGCATGACTGGTGTTGACCACATGACGGGTGATGACTGCATGACTGGTGATGACCGCATAACTGGTGATGACCGCATGACTGGTGATGAACGCATGACTGGTGATGACCGCATTACTGGTGATGAACGCATGACTGGTGATGACCGCATTACTGGTGATGACCGCATGACTGGTGATGACCGCATGACTGGTGATGACTGCATGACTGGTGATGACCGCATGACTGGTGATGACCACATGACTGGTGATAACTGCATGACTGGTGATGACCACATGACTGGTGATGACCGCATGACTGGTGATGACCACATGACTGGTGATGACCGCATGACTGGTGATAACTGCATGACTGGTGATGACCGCATGACTGGTGATGACCACATGACTGTTGATGAACGCATGACTGTTGATGACCGCATGATTGGTGATGACCACAGACTGGTGATGAGCGCATGACTGGTGATGAGCGCATGACTGGTGATAACTGCATGACTGGTGATGACCGCATGACTGGTGATGACCACATGACTGGTGATGACCGCATGACTGGTGATGACTGCATGACTGGTGATGACCGCATGACTGGTGATGACCGCATGACTGGTGATGACCGCATGATTGGTGATGACCACATGACTGGTGATGACCGCATGAATGGTGATGAGCGCATGACTGGTGATGACCGCATGACTGGTGATGACTGCATGACTGGTGATGACTGCATGACTGGTGATGACCGCATGACTGGTGATGACTGCATGACTGGTGATGACCGCATGACTGGTGATGACCGCATGACTGGTGATGACTGCATGACTGGTGATGAACGCATGACTGGTGATGACCGCATGACTGGTGATGACTGCATGACTGGTGATGACCGCATGATTGGTGATGACCACATGACTGGTGATGACCGCATGACTGGTGATGAGCGCATGACTGGTGATGAACGCATGACTGGTGATGACCAACGAGCCATGATGATGACTCAGGCAGAATGATGAACGCTGAGTCAGACTGACGAAGCCGCACTGATTACTGGGTATAATTCACTTCTGACACACACGAGAAAGTCTTGTCCACTGCATTTGAAATTGCAATGTTGCACTGGGCGATTAGAGCGATGCGAGCGATCCTGTCCTGATAATGACGAAGAATTATGAAACATTATCGTGATTCATTAATCCTTGTGGTTAGGTTAGGTTAGGTTAGGTTAGGTTAGGTTAGGTTAGGTTAGGTATTTGTTGATAACCTTGTGGTTAGGTTAGGTTAGGTTAGGTTGGGTTAGGTTAGGTTAGGTTAGGTTAGGTTAGGTTGGGTTAGGTTAGGTTAGGTTAGGTTAGGTATTTGTTGATAACATTGTGGTTATCAACAAATACATATTATGGTGATGTGTTGGAGTCTGAAGTGAGGTGATGTCACGGGTATGGTGATGTCAGATGTATGGTGATGTCAGGGTATGGTAATGTCAGGGGTATGGTGAAGTCAATGGTATGGTGATATCAATGGTATGGTGATGTAAGGGGTATGGTAATGTCAGAGATATGGTGATGTCAGGAGTATGGTGATGTCAGAATCATGGTAATTTCAGGGGTATAGTGATGTCAGGGTTATGGTAATGTCAGGGTTTTGATGATGTCAGGGGTATTGTGATATAAGGAGTATGGTGATGTCAGGGGTATGGTGATGTCATGGTATGGAGATGTCAGAGTCATGGTGATGTCAGGGGTATGGTGATGTCAGGGGTATGGTGATGTTAGGAGTATGGTGATGATAGCGGTATGGTGATGTCATGGAAATAGTGATATCAGGGAAATGGTGATGTCAGGGAAAGGTGATGTCAGGATTATGGTGATGTCAAGGGTACAGTGATATCAGAAGTATGGTGATGTTAAGGGTATGGTGATGTCAGGGAATGGTGACGTCAGGAAAAGGTGATGTCAGGATTATGGTGATGTCAGGGGTACAGTGATGTCAGAAGTATGGTGATGTTAAGGATATGGTGATGTCAGGGGAATGATGTCAGGAGAGTGGTGATGTCAGGAGTATGGTGATGTCAGGGGTATGGTAATGTCAAGGGTATAGTGATGTCAAGGGAATAGTGATGTCAGGAGTATGGTGATGTCAGGGGTATGGCGATGTCAGGAATATGGTAATGTCAGGGTTACGGTAATATCAGAAATATGGTGATGTCAAGGGTATAGTGATGACAGGGGTATGGCGATGTCAAGGGAATGGTGAGGTCAGGGAAATGGTGATGTCAGGGCGTATGGTGATGTTCCGGGGTATGGTGATGTCAAGGGTATTATGATGTCAGGGTTATAGTGATGTCAGGAGTATGGTGATATCAGAGGAATGGTGATGTTAAGGGTGTGGTGATGTCAAGTGATTGGTGATGTCAGGGGAATGGTGATGTCAGGAGTATGGTGATGTCAGGGGTATAGAAATATCAAGGTTACAGTGTTGTCAGGGGAATGGTGATGTCAGGAGTATGGTGATGTCAAGGGTATGGTGATGTTAGGAGTATGGTGATGTCAATGGTATGGTGATGTCAAGGGTATGGTGATGTTAGAAGTTTGAAGTTGTCAGTGGTATGGTGATGTCAAGAGTATGGTGATGTCAAGAGTATGATGATGTCAAGAGTATGGTGATGTCAGAGAATGGTGATGTCAAGGATATGGTGATGTCAGGGTATGGTAATGTCAGAAGTATGAAAATGTCAGGTGTATGGTGACGTCAGGAGTATGGTGATGTCATTAGTATGGTGATGTCAAGGGTATGGTGATGTCAGGAGTATTTTGATGTCAAGGGTATAGTGATGTTAAGGGGAATGGTGATATCAGGGGTATGGTGGTGTTAAGGGTATGTTGATGTCGGGTATGGTGATATCAGAGGAATGGTGATGTTAAGTGTATGGTGATATAAGGGGATATGGTGATATCAAGGGTATGGTGATGTCAAGGGAATGGTGATGTTAAGCGTATGGTGATATAAGGGGATATGGTGATATCAAGGGTATGGTGATGTTAAGGGGTATGTTATGGCAGGGGTATAGTGATGTTAGGGGAAAGGTAATGTTAAGAGTATGGTGATGTCAGGGTTATGGTGATGTTAAGCGTATGTTGATGTCAAGGGGTATGGTGATGTCAGGGGAATGGTGATGTTAAGGGTATAGCGATTTCAGGGGAATGGTGATGTTGAGGGTATGGTGATTTCAGGGGAATGGTGATGTTGAGGGTATGGTGATGTCAGGGGAATGGTGACGTTAAGGGTATAGCGATTTCAGGGGAATGGTGACGTTAAGGGTATGGTGATGTCAGGGGAATGGTGATGTTGAGGGTATGGTGATGTCAGGGGAATGGTGATGTTGAGGGTATGGTGATGTCAGGGGGGTATGGTAGCGTCTCTTTCATCCAACAGTTTATCTTATCAATAATATTATACTTTGCGACATGTTCTGGTAAGATTCTCTGCTTTCCTCTGTGTTCTTGTAAGATATTGTGAAAAATCTGTGATCTTTCTTTGTATTCAAGTTTCATTTCTATTGTTATAATAAGCCGACATGAGGGACAACGTACTTTTCTCTCGTACATATCCAATTTGGCTTTTGTTTATATAGGTACTTGTTGATCAGATCTTCTGGTATGTATCCTGTTATGGCTCATTCAAACACATCTCGTGTGTGTAGAGCCAAGTTATCTGCTATGTACTGCTTAGATATTAGCGTAGATCCTCCACTGGATAGTTGTGTTATATATGTCTACTATGTATCTATCATGTTGCTTCAGTCCAGAGTCTGGTAGATGAAACACAATGCTGGTTTCGTTATTTCTATCTATGTCTTCCATAGAAAGATGGTTGCCTTTCCATCAGGTCCCAGAGCTGACTTTTCGCTAAGCTTGGCAATTATGTCAATATCTATAACCATTTCGTCATCATGTTAATTAAGCACATCAGTATATTTTTTTCTTGTGTTTTAAGTTGAATTTTGATTTGTGTTGTTAGTGAAAACCTTGTTGATTCCCTTGGAGTCATTCTCGTCTTCATCCCACAGTTAATGTGGCGCTTGATATCTGATTTCATATCTTTGTACATACGATTTTCAACTTTATGTTCTTGTCTGTGTTTTATGTAAGTCACTTTCCATGGGACTTCATTCCTCCCTCATCATAAGGATCATATACAGCCTTAGTTTCCACACTCGTTACCAACTTTTCATTTTCCTTTTCCATGTTCTTTTTCTATTCATGTAAAGTTATCTAGCTGATCATGTGTCTTACACACTTACTTTCTTTTTGTTTCCTTTTGACTTACTGAGAGAGAGAGAGAGAGAGAGAGAGAGAGAGAGAGAGAGAGAGAGAGAGAGAGAGAGAGAGAGAGAGAGAGAGAGAGAGAGAGAGAGAGAGAGAGAGAGAGAGAGAGAGAGAGAGAGAGAGAGAGAGAGAGAGAGAGAGAGAGAGAGAGAATTTTTCTCGTTCGTGTCATAAAATGATTCACTCATCACAACTCGCCTCTGTAAGGTAGTACGTCATAACTGGAATATAGATAAACGATGTTGCTCAGATTAATCACGTCATCTAAATATGATTAATTCACGAGAATCTCATGAGCGATGTCTGTTGTGAAACAACTTGGAACTGAAGTTGCTAACGTTGTTTAGAAACTCATACATCACCACACGAAATTAGCTGTTCTGGCAGCCGACATGACACACGGAAGATAAAACTAACCCAGAGAGAAATTTTTTCTGAGATAACTGTCATACAAACACATTGAGACAGGCCATATGATACCATTCAGGCAAAGACGACACGTACTACATATCAACATTTCGATACTTTGCATTTTAAAACATCATACTAACATGGAAATCTCGAGTTATCAACAGGATTTATCTTCAACATATTTGGTTTTATTTTCCCACTATGATATAAAAACTTATGATACGAAACGGTAGTACTCCATCTGTCTTGTGTAATCCTCCGAACCACAGACCCCTCTCCACAACCAGGCCTAACAGACTTGTCTAGTATGCCATGAATCAGTCACTGACGGCACGTCGCTCCATGTATACCATTTCGCCACAGTTTACCGTATCCCGTACACGCCTTTTACCCTCCTGCATGTTCAGGCCTCGATCTTTTGAAATCTTACGAGAGATGGATTATCATTAGTGCTGATACACCTGGAAACAGGAGGATTAAGAAAGAGAGGCGTATGCTGTTGAGAGAACACAAGTATGTCAGAAATTTTGATGCGAAGAATCGGGTATCAGTGGGTGATGATTTCAATGGGAAAGTGGGTAATATAGTAGGTGAAGGTACATGCATGTGTGACTTGAGGTACCCACTTCTATAAATCAAAATGATGAAAAGTTTGAGTTTTGTTCTTAAAGAACTGCTCACTGGCATTACCTGGTTAAAAAAAAAAAGAAGCGGAGGGGGTGTGAGTTGGAGGTATGGTAATCCGCCATGGCTGAGTTAAGAACTAAGTGACAAATGTGCAAAAGAAAGACACTTGGATGTGAATTTGCTGTTCGGGACAGGTGGTGGGACGCCTAATCATTACTTGGTGGTGGCGAGGTTAAAGATTTAAAGTGGTTTTCGAAAAAGGGGAAAAGATTCGGATGGTATGAAGGTTGTGAGAGTGAGTAAGCTTGAAAATAAGGTTTTCGCAAAGAGATTCCGGGTAAAATTGAATGTAGAATGGCAGAAGGTGAGATTAAATGAAGTCAGAGGAGTGGATGAGAACTTGGGGTATTTAGGAAGCAATGCTAACATGTGTGAGGGAAGTGTGCGCCATGCAGAAGGTGGGAGGTACGCATGTTAGAAAGAGTAGCGGATGGTGAGTAGAGATAGTTAAATTGCTGGTGAAAGAAGTGAGAAAGGTGTATGGGCGTTACTTACAGGGAAGAAGTTTGCATGATTAGGAGATGTACAAGAGAAAGCGGAGGGAGGTCAAGAGGAAGGTGCAGGGGTTGAAAAAGAGGGCAAATGAGAACTGAGGTGATCGATTATCAGGAAAATTCAGAGTTAGTTAAGAGACGATATGATGGAGGATGATAGTGAGAATGTAACAAAACAACAAAGGAAGATGAAGAACTCCCAGAGATAGTCCAAGGAAATGGCAACAAAGATGGCGCCAAAATTAAAAGAGCTGAATAACAGAAGAAGGAAGAGTAAGGGATGACCTGATCACAACTTTCAAAGTTCTTATATATATGTTTGATGTTATCAACAATGAACAGTTCTTATTTATAAATAAAATCCATAACATGAAGGTATATGATTCATAAATGATGTAAAATGTTTTCATATAAAAGTGACAGGTGAACTGAATAAACTGAATGATGGAATTGTGATTGTGGACGACATACAGAACTCTGAAACTGTATGATGAAATTATATACACAGAAAGTACAAGAGACGGGGCTCCAACATTGTGACCCTCCCTCCTCGTACAGTACAGCAGAAATAGCTAAATACGCACAGACACACACACCCGTATATACGAATACCCACGCAGATATAATCACACTTTTATGTGCAAAAACGTACCGTTGCTTAAACGCACACACACACACACACACACACACACACACACACACACACACACACACACAAGCTCATCCACATTTGCATACGTGCAATGTGATCCAAGCACTGGTATGTTCACGAGTTGGCAAGCCTTCCTTCTGCCTTGGGCCACGATCGATGTTGTCCTGTTGGCCACAAGCGACCACGACAGAACTTCGTCAGAACAAACCAACGTTTGCCTTTGACTTCAGAACTACTGAGCTAATCTGACCTGATCAACGGAGGCAGACGCTTGATATCTAAATCATCCACGTTTCCAGGACTCAATCATCCACGTTTCCAGGACTCAAATCATACACGTTTCCAGGACTCAATCATCCACGTTTCCAGGACTCAATCATACACGTTTCCAGGACTCAGTCATACACGTTTCCAGGACTCAATCATCCACGTTTCCAGGACTCAATCATCCACGTTTCCAGGACTCAATCATCCACGTTTCCAGGACTCGGTGGAGTTTAGTGTCTGTCTGGGTTTACATGACGAGCTCCAGGTAAAGTGAACATTCCCATTATCAATACTACATGATGAACACACTGCAGGTTTCTGTGATAATCATTTACACCAGCACATCGTCTTCATCACGTATAGTTAGTTGTTCAAAGTGATTCAGTGAATCACGTCATTAAGTTCCTGTATATTATAAACAATAGTTCATAATTAGAACATAACTATTCGTTACACAGCTTCACTACATCTGGGTCACAGACCTATCCACTCATAGGGTCATTTACATCATGAAGGTCGGGTCATAACCACCAGATTAAACGATCATAAATGGTCTCACTGTACGTACGTATGGCCCCTCCCCAGACGGCCAGGAACAGTGGGATGGATCACTGATAATCTATATAATACCATCAGGAATATGGAAACACAAGAGAGTTTCATCAGTCATGCTACTCTGTTTTGTTCTAATATTCACAACTTCAACATTTGGAAGTTCAAGCTACAGCAGTCCGGGATGATGGAGAATGTATGTGACACGGTAGTTATCAAGTGTTGGTCACTCGTTATCATAACACAACAAAAATCTTGTTGTGGTTTTGCTCATTTTCTTATATGCAACGTTTGCATCAGTAAACACAGTTAACCAGCATACATAATCATATCAAAGTGAGAAACAAAACTACAGTTTTAACACACACACACATACACTCACACACAAACACACACTCTCTCACACACACACACACACACACACACACACACACACACACACATAGGTGGGCTGGAACCCTGGGTGTGGCAGTCGTGCTACACCCAGCCCAGCTGTTCATCCTTCCCTAGGGTTCGACGCGTCGATAACTGGTTACCTGGCTCAGGCTTGGATCACTAACTCGTGTGGCTGGTCGTACCCGTAAGGTCTCCTTGTGTCACACACCTTTCTAACATTCCTCCGTCAGGAGACCTGAACTTTGAGGTGACACACTCTAGTGTCTGAGGTCCTGATCGTGTCAGTGCACAAGTCGAGGACAACTGGAAATGCATGTGAGGTCTTTCCCCTGTGTGTGATTGGTGAGGTAATACCAGTAGGTGTATGGTTTGTGATGTGAATAACCTATGTAGCATTAACATGCACGTCGGCAGTTGGAGGCGCTAGATCATTCCATGATACAGATTCTTTTTGGGTTTCCTCAAGCAAAAATCTTTTCCTTTTGTAAGACAGTCCAGAGGCAAGGGTGGTTTACATCCTGTCTGGCTGATGCTACTAGATATAAGATGGTCGAAAGATTCACAGACCAGGGAACCTGAATTCGTACTCGGGCAGCCGCCATACTGAGAGAGGATAATAAATTCAAAGGAGAGGCAAAGGCGTCAGCCATGCGTGTAACTTGACTGATGTGGTAAATGCTGCAGTTGGCCAGTCTGAATATCGTCCATACTATTGATGACGAGAATGTATCATTTTCCAGGGATGTGCGAGGGGGGGTTGGAGGGGTCCTCTCGAAGCCAGTGGTGGACGGCACCAGCCATGGAGAGCACTACTGTTCATCCAGACGCATTGTGAAAAGTAATTGTTAAAAGTCAAAGTTCATATTTGAGATTAAAGACAGAGAGACTAAGTGATGACCGCTCAGCCACACTGGATGACCGCTCAGCCACACTGGATGACCGCTCAGCCACACTGGATGTCCGCTCAGCCACACTGGATGACCGCTCAGCCACACTGGATGACCGCTCAGCCACACTGGATGACCGCTCAGCCACATTGGATGTCCGCTCAGCCACACTGGATGTCCGCTCAGCCACACTGGATGACTGAACGTGTACATATCACCAGAGGGACTTGCCTGGTCACTATGTTGGTCGTGGCAGTACAGGACGCGCGCCCTGATGGAGCTGACCTGTCGTACCGTAGGAGTAACTGACGTACTGGTCGTGTTCCAGGGGAATGGGATATCCCCAGAAAGACACACGACAACAGAAATGAAAGACGAAAAAAAGAGAAAGGATAAGTGAGAGGTCCCTTGACCTGAGCCTGACAAGAAAAGGATGATTGTAGAAAATATTGACGCGGAAAAAAAATTGAAAAATATGATGGAACGAAGTTGTTTAATTGGCAGTTGGTTCACGTCCGATCACGCTGGGGGTAGACATCAATGGAAATAGTTGTAGTTGATTCTGGTGTTATATTGTCAGTGTGCCGAGGTACACAACACTGAGAGCACACAGCGATATGGCTTTTGTTGGTGTAAATACAACAATAATCACAAGTGATATTATAATTAGCCAGAATTTCAGATATACGATATTTACAAAATTCTATAGCAACACACGCTACAAAACTTGAACTTACTGTGCTTAGAAATTAGAAATAGATTTTCTGGAGAATGTTAATTTCTTATGCGTGTTAACTGTAATTGTAAAAAAAGTCAAAACGTCAAGTCGTTGTCAGCATTAGATGGTGATCTAATTTGTCTCATTTATCATCGAAAATTGAAACTTGTATTTACAATGAGAGATGAGACTTTTCCACTTAATGATTCATCTCGAGTAGTTGTGTTGGAATGTAAATAACAGTTGGATACAGAAGCGATTAATCATAATGATTTCAGAAGATTTTGCAGACGTTACATTATATTCTGTAATGACGGATACAGTAAATGATAAATGTATCCATCTGGAAGCATTCAGTCAGCCTGTTATGACGCGACAGTAAATAGTGATGAATAAAGAACTAAGGCGGAGCCAAGTGATTACTTACATACAAGATGGTGTAGTGTAAGTAGCTGGTATGAACAACACTTACACAGACTGTAACACATAGTGTATCAAATACCTTATCATGAACTTGACAACAATAGTTGTTTAAGAGAAATGAATAAGAATTTTGCTCATATTTTTGCAGCACTAAATGATCTATACTGGGTGAGCGTGACTGTGGAGACAATTAAACAATTTACGACTTTCTTAAAGTAGAAGAAAGAGGATTCTTATGTACATGATTATGTTCTGATCCCGTCTTATGTCTGATGACATTTCAAAAGGGAGTTCATATATTAGATAATCATGCAGGTACTGATCATTAACCATCAAGATACTTGAGTATTTGATGCATCTAAAACCCAAGAATCTTTTTGTTATTCGAAGAATGATAAAGTTATCTCGACGCTTAAAGCGTCAAGTACATGTCTTTGGACAGAACTAAAACTATAAAAGTGTAGTGTGTTGAACATATCATGCCGGCACAACAGGGTATAATCCTTGTAATTATACACGGTTTCTCAGACTAGGTGGAACTTAATCCCATTATTGCTGGAGTGTGATACCATTATGCTAAGAAGTTACGTGTAGGAAAATGACCATGACATGTGAAGAACATTCTCCATGTTATGTATACATAATTA
>NC_092292.1:2403266-2438266 GCF_036320965.1 Panulirus ornatus
GGGTAACACAGTGTCACACTGCAGTCAGGTGACGGGGTCAACACAGTGTCACAGGTAAGTGAAGCACTAGGTAAGGTTGTGGTAAGTAGAAGGTCAGAAGCCATGTTCTAAGTACGTGAAGGAGGCAGGCAGATACAGTGGTGTCATGTTGCGTGAGGGCAGGTTAGGCAATGGTCATGACCAGGTGGAGGGAGCACACGGTGTCATGACCAGGTGGAGGGAGCACACGGTGTCATGACCAGGTGGAGGGAGCACACGGTGTCATGACCAGGTGGAGGGAGCACACGGTGTCATGACCAGGTGGAGGGAGCACACGGTTTCATGACCAGGTGGAGGGAGCACACGGTGTCATGACCAGGTGGAGGAATCACACGGTGTCATGACCAGGTGGAGGGAGCACCGGTGTCATGACCAGGTGGAGGAAGCACCGGTGTCATGACCAGGTGGAGGGAGCACACGGTGTCATGACCAGGTGGAGGAAGCACCGGTGTCATGACCAGGTGGAGGGAGCACACGGTTTCATGACCAGGTGGAGGAAGCACACGGTGTCATGACCAGGTGGAGGGAGCACACGATTTCATGACCAGGTGGAGGAAGCACGCGGTGTCATGACCATTTGGAGGGAGCACACGGTGTCATGACCAGGTGGAGGGAGCACACGGTGTCATGACCATTTGGAGGGAGCAGGCTGTGTCATGACCAGGAGGAGGAACCACATGGTGTCATGACCAGGTGGAGGGAGCACACGGTTTCATGACCAGGCGGAGGAAGCACGCGGTGTCATGACCAGGTGGAGGAAGCACACGGTGTCATGACCATTTGGAGGGAGCAGGCTGTGTCATGACCAGGAGGAGGAAGCACAGGGTGTCATGATCAGGTGGAGGAAGCACACGGTGTCATGACCAGGTGAATGGAACAGACTGTGTCATGACCAGGCGGAGGAAGCACGCGGTGTCATGACCAGGTGGAGGGAGCATACGGTGTCATTACCATTTGGAGGGAGCAGGCTGTGTCATGACCAGGAGGAGGAAGCACACGGTGTCATGACCAGGTGAATGGAACAGACTGTGTCATGACCAGGTGGAGGAAGCACCGGTGCCATGACCAGGTGGAGGGAGCACACGGTGTCATGGCCAGGTGGAGGGAGCATGCTGTGTCATGACCAGGTGGAGGGAGGAAACTGTGTCATGACCAGGTGGATAGGTCAGTCAGTGTCACCAGGAGGATAGGCCAGTCAGTGTGCACCAGGTGGATAGGTCAGTCAGTGTTCACCAGGTGGATGGGTCAGTCAGTGTTCACCAGGTGGATAGGTCAGTCAGTGTTCACCAGGTGGATAGGTCAGTCAGTGTGCACCAGGTGGATAGGTCAGTCAGTGTTCACCAGGTGGATAGGTCAGTCAGTGTTCACCAGGTGGATAGGTCAGTCAGTGTTCACCAGGTGGATAGGTCAGTCAGTGTGGTTGCCAAGTGGTGGAGACATCTAGACAGAGAGCAACTAAGTCTGTCTCACCGTCCACCTGCCTGTCTGTTTCGGTCTGTGTTGCGTCTAATTTCCCGGGAGATGACGACTGATGATATAAACGTCCACTGTGGTCATGTTACCTGCACAATATATGTCACGTTCCTCCTCCAGCAAGAGCAAGGGAGGAACTGTAGCGTCCAGTGGGGTCGCCAGCCACGAAGGACATGTGATGACCAAGTCACAAGGAGGACGACTTGTGCCTGACAATAAAGGAAGAGATGTAGGAAGAGATAAGGGAGATAAGGAGAGATAAGGGAGATAAGGAGAGATAAGGGAGATAAGGAGAGATAAGGAGAGATTAGGAGAGATACGGGAGATAAGGAGAGATAAGGGAGATAAGGAGAGATAAGGGAGATAAGGAGAGATAAGGGAGATAAGGAAGATAAGGAGAGATAAGGGAGATAAGGAGAGATAAGGGAGATAAGGGAGATAAGGAGAGATAAGGAGAGATAAGGGAGATAAGGAGAGATAAGGAGAGATAAGGGAGATAAGGAGGTGAAGAGATAAGGAGAGATAAGGGAGATAAGGAGAGATAAAGGAGATAAGGAGAGATAAGGGAGATAAGGAGGTGAAGAGATAAGGAGAGATAAGAGAGATAAGGAGGTGAGAGATAACCTCACAGACTCCCAGACACAAGTGGAAGGTGATACTCAGGAGGTTACGACTTGAGCGGAGCTGAAGACTGAGGTCGACCTCTCACACTGATCGAGGCTCCAGAGGTCGCTCATCCTCACTATCTACCCATTGGTCGAGGCTCCAGAGGTCACTCTCCCCCACCATCTACCCACTGGTCGAGGCTCCAGAGGTCACTCTCCCCCACCATCTACCCACTGGTCGAGGCTCCAGAGGTCACTCTCCCCCACCATCTACCCACTGGTCGAGGCTCCAGAGGTCGCTCTCCCCCACCATCTACCCACTGGTCAAGGCTCCAGAGGTCACTCTCCCCCACCATCTACCCACTGGTCGAGGCTCCAGAGGTCGCTCTCCCCCACCATCTACCCACTGGTCGAGGCTCCAGAGGTCGCTCTCCCCCACCATCTACCCACTGGTCGAGGCTCCAGAGGTCGCTCTCCCCCACCATCTACCCACTGGTCGAGGCTCCAGAGGTCACTCTCCCCCACCATCTACCCACTGGTCGAGGCTCCAGAGGTCGCTCTCCCCCACCATCTACCCACTGGTCGAGGCTCCACCCTCACCATCTACCAGGATGTGAAGAAATTGTTGATGATACTTGTAAAAACATAAGATCATCTCGAAGTGTCTGTAACCTGACGCTGGTTACGAGGTGAAATGATATTTCAAAACTCACTTAACGGGAACGAACCCAACCAAAATTGAAAAATATTCCTTAATTTTCACAACAACTACAACTATCTGCGTGTAGAGGCGAGTCTAGAATACCGCTATAACTGTTGTGAAGGATCATATGAATACTGCCAAACTTTCACGTAAGCTGAATGCTGTCAACGAATCATCAGAACATGACATTACTGGACAATTTCGATATATATATATATATATATATATATATATATATATATATATATATATATATATATATATATATATATGTATATATATATATATATATATATATATATATATATATATATATATATATATATATATATATATATATATATATGATGCCCTCCAACATTAAGTATTCGAACCCCGCACCATTTGCGTGATTGCTGGGTACGATAACCACTGGGCTATGCTCGCCCCTAATAGGGAAATGACTATTCGATTACTAGTAAACGAATACCCTTCGTCTCACATTCATGAGCAATGAGGTTTAGACCGGTCATGTTCCATTTACGTCGAGGGCAATATAAAGACATGTTGCCTCAGTCCTCGCGATGGTTCTTTTCAGACTTGAAGGTCCTTTATTTAAGTCTGAAACTAGTCTTACTTGTCTTAGTTTCCTAAATAATGTTATTTTATTGTAGAGTAAATCGTCAAACTGTTTTCCTGTCCTCTGTGAAGATCCTCAACACATCCTCTGATTAAAAGACAAAAAGTGAATGTGTCAAGACTCAGGGCGGCTATTTGTACGATTTACAGGATATTCCAGACCCTTGTAGCTTAGGAGGTGAGGATCCAGGTGTCCCCCGCTGGAAACACAGTGTCCAGTCACGTCCTGTGATTCCTCAACCCCTCCCTGGACATGTCCCACCCCACCCCCACTGACGGGTGTGCAGTGCCATCTGTTGGTTCACAGTGGAAACTTATCATTATTCAGGTCACAACAGGAAATAAGCAAAGATAAGTTGGAGATGTTTATTTGGAACACCAAGATCTCACAGATGTAAGTGAAGTCTGCATTGATCATTAGAAATATAAATCTTCAAACTACGTCGTTGAATATTTCAGAAAATATCATAATAAACAGGTGTTTTGAACGCTGGAAATTATGCATCCATCACCATTTTCTGGTAATATATCTCTTAAAGTACATAACGAGATCCTTAAAGTATATAAGGTAATCCTTAAAGTATGTAAGGTGATCCTTAAATTATGTATGTGATCCTTAAAGTATATAACGAGATCCTTAAAGTATATCACGAGATCCTTAAAGTGTATAAAGTAATCCTTAAAGTATATAAGGTGATCCTTAAATTATGTTATGTGATCCTTAAAGTAAATAAGTTTATCCTTAAAGTATATAAGATGATCCTTGAATTATGTAATGTGATCCTTAAAGTATATATGATAATCCTTAAAGTTTATATGATGATCCTTGAATTATGTAATGTGATCCTTAAAGTATATATGATAATCCTTAAAGTATATAAGATTATTCTTGAATTATGTAATCGTATCCTCAAAGTATATAAGGTGATCCTTAAATTATGTAATGTGATCCTTAAAGTATATGACGAGATCCTTAAAGTATAAATGGTAATCCTTAAAGACATTATGGTCGTCAGGTGAAGGTGGTCAGTAACCCAACGTATACATGTGTGGATCCTCCACCTGACCCAGGAACAACAGTGACCCACACAACAGTGACCGTCTCTCACTGTTGACGGACGGAGCTCAGTGACTGTCACAACAGTGACCGTCTCTCACTGTTGACGGACGGAGCTCAGTGACTGTCACAACAGTGAACGTCTCTCACTGTTGACGGACGGAGCTCAGTGACTGTCACAACAGTGACCGTCTCTCACTGTTGACGGACGGAGCTCAGTGACTGTCACAACAGTGACCGTCTCTCACTGTTGACGGACGGAGCTCAGTGACTGTCACAACAGTGACTGTCACAACAGTGACCGTCTCTCACTGTTGACGGACGGAGCTCAGTGACTGTCACAACAGTGGCCGTCTCTCACTGTTGACGGACGGAGCTCAGTGACTGTCACAACAGTGACTGTCACAACAGTGACCGTCACAACAGTTGCCGTCTCTCACTGTTGACGGACGGAGCACAGTGACTGTCACAACAGTGGCCGTCTCTCACTGTTGACGGACGGAGCACAGTGACTGTCTCAACAGTGACCGTCTCTCACTGTTGACGGACGGAGCTCAGTGACTGTCACAACAGTGGCCGTCTCTCACTGTTGACGGACGGAGCACAGTGACTGTCACAACAGTGGCCGTCTCTCACTGTTGACGGACGGAGCTCAGTGACTGTCACAACAGTGACTGTCACAACAGTGACCGTCACAACAGTTGCCGTCTCTCACTGTTGACGGACGGAGCACAGTGACTGTCACAACAGTGGCCGTCTCTCACTGTTGACGGACGGAGCACAGTGACTGTCTCAACAGTGACCGTCTCTCACTGTTGACGGACGGAGCTCAGTGACTGTCACAACAGTGGCCGTCTCTCACTGTTGACGGACGGCGCACAGTGACTGTCACAACAGTGACCGTCTCTCACTGTTGACGGACGGAGCTCATCTCTCACTGTTGACGGACGGATTTCAGTGATTGTCACAACAGTGACTGTCTCTCACTGTTGACGGACGGAGCTCAGTGACTGTCTCACGCTGTCCTCAGACAGTGTTCTAAGACAGATGGTGCTCACTGCCCAGTGACGTCTGTCCTACCCGGTCCTGAGACAGATATTACTTCATGACTGTTCCATCTGTCCCAGTCTGTCCAGAAACAGACGGAGTTCTTGATGTCAGTCCAATGCTAAGACAGATGGTGTTCAGTGGCTGTTGCTCCTGTCTCATAATGTCCTCTCACATGCTCTGCTCTCCAGCCAACCCAACTGTCCGATTTCTTAAGACAGACGTAGCTCACTAAGTCTCGTCACCTGACTCCATCTGTCCCAAGACGACTGGTCGAGCAAGATATCCTACAGTGTCCCTAGGCAGCTGGTGCTCACAGATGGTACCGTTTGACCCCTCACTGTCCCAAGGCAGTTGGTGTTCACAGATGGTGCCGTCTGACCCCTCACTGTCCCTAGGCAGTTGGTGTTCAGAGATGGTGCCGTCTGACCCTCACTGTCCCAAGGCAGTTGGTGTTCACAGATGGTGCCGTCTGATCCCTCACTGTCCCTAGGCAGTTGGTGTTCACAGATGGTGCCGTCTGATCCCTCACTGTCCCTAGGCAGTTGGTGTTCAGAGATGGTGCCGTCTGACCCTCACTGTCCCAAGGCAGTTGGTGTTCACAGATGGTGTCGTATGACCCATGATGGTCAGAGCCAGATGGTAGTCACAGGTGGCACAGCTGATCTTGAGACAGACGAGGCTTACTGGTCAAGTTACCCACCCACTACACAAGTTACCTGCCCACTACACAAGTTACCTGCCCACTACACAAGTTACCCACCCACTACACAAGTTACCCACCCACTGCACAAGTTACCCACCCACTACACAAGTTACCCGCCCACTACACAAGTTACCCACCCACTACACAAGTTACCCACCCACTACACAAGTTATCCGCCCACTACACAAGTTACCCACCCACTACACAAGTTACCCACCCACTACACAAGTTACCTGGCCACTACACAAGTTACCCGCCCACTACACAAGTTACCCACCCACTACACAAGTTACCTGCCCACTACACAAGTTACCCGCCCACTACACAAGTTACCCGCCCACTACACAAGTTACCCACCCACTACACAAGTTACCCACCCACTACACAAGTTACCTGGCCACTACACAAGTTACCCGCCCACTACACAAGTTACCCACCCACTACACAAGTTACCTGCCCACTACACAAGTTACCCGCCCACTACACAAGTTACCTGCCCACTACACAAGTTACCTGCCCACCACACAAGTTACCCACCCACCACACAAGTTACCTGCCCACTACACAAGTTACCTGCCCACCACACAAGTTACCTGGCCACTACACAAGTTACCTGGCCACTACACAAGTTACCCGCCCACTACACAAGTTACCCACCCACTACACAAGTTACCCACCCACTACACAAGTTACCTGGCCACTACACAAGTTACCCACCCACTACACAAGTTACCCACCCACTACACAAGGTACACATGTGTATCATCAGTAAGCAGGTCTTGGAGTGGAGGGTTGAGCATCAGTAGTGAACATCTTCATATGATGATAAACCTTCATGATGTTGCGTGTTGGTGTTGCGCCTCACACTGACATATCCACCACCTCAAGTGTGGCCACATTACACTAACACTCACACTACACAAATATAGTTCCTTGTAGTGATGATCAGCTTCAGCTGGGGTCAGGAAACTTGTAGTGATGATCAGCTTCAGCTGGGGTCAGGAAACTTCAGGACTGTCTTCTGAACTTGGTGGTAGTGGAGGGAGGTGGAGCAATTCAGACTTTCTCAGAAGTTGTATCAAGTTTCAGGAAGGCAGACACGGGCCAGAGCCAGACTAGGTTTGGTGAGGTTTACGTGTAGTGAGAGGATCAACTTCCCTCGACGCTGGAGACTCACACACACGCTCGAGGGTGATCGTATTACCGTCGTGTTGGCCAGTGTGGTGTCTCCAGTAGCAATGACTTCCTCAGTATCAAGTACGACCAGAACTATTATTAAACTTATGAGACAGTTGGATATGAGCAGTGAGACACGACACGGTCAGCAGGTAGACCAGTGACTGAGGTCACAGTACGGCTTAATGATCAACTGTGTCGCCAGACAACACACAACATAACATAGAGACAAACCTGCTCAGAGTGAGTCAGGAGACATATAGTGGAAGCAGAACTTGATGATAAGTCATTAAATGGTTCACTTAATATGTAATTATTCATGATATTTGCTGTTCTTCAGAATAAGTGAACAATGAACGTGATGAGATGAGTAATTGTAGAGTATCAGTAAACAATTTCATCTCTTCATTAAGGAACGTATAAGACTTCTCCTGCCAGAGTGAACATGTATGTGGCAGCTTCTCTCAGTCAGTAGAGGTAACTGGTGTAGTGAGGCTGAACTGTGAGGCAGGAGAGGAGACGTCATGAGCACTGGGCCGCCCGCCACCCTCTCCACCACCAGGATCAGTAGGTGGTCGTGAGCGGCAGGTCCCCACCTCAGGAGATGTGGCACTGTTGCCCATCATTACTTGCCACGACTCATCCAGCAGCAGCAGGAGGGCCCCAGGCCTGCCCATGTTGCCTCCAGCCAGTGACCAGTGGACGAACGCCTCTCATTACTGAGGGAACACAACCCACACATGTGATCAAGACACAACCATACGCAAGGAGTCGAACCTCGTGACGTGTAGCTTTGGACTATGAATCTAAGCAGATGATACATATGTGTTGAGACATGACCACTGGCTGTTGCTACTAGACGTTGCCACGTTTGCAGTTCATAAGAAGATGACGAACAGTTTGCGAGTCAGTCAGTCAGTCTAGTGTAAATCTGGAACTTAACTCGACAGGAAGGTGATGATGATAGGATGAACAACGTATGAACAACAACGCTGTCAAAAAATCATTTTGAAAGCAGAGAAACAGATACAAGATAACTACTTGAGACAGAGGAGAATATCTAGAACTGATGGAGTTTATCTTGTGGGAAAAGTATACTAGATATACTAGGTATACTAGGTATATTAGGTATACTAGGTATACTAGGTATACTCAAGGAATTGAGACGATGACGCACAAAATCAATAACTTTTAGACACGTCTGGTGGATTGACAAGTCAATGTTGGACATAAGGAGGAGAAGAGTCAACACAAGGAATCCACGTCACTATATAATGGAGAACACAGTGCGATTATCCTCTCTATGTAAGGCGGAGTAAAGATGAAATTATCGGAAACAGAAACTTTACAGGAAGATTGACCAAGTAAGACGGGAAGAGAGAAGTGCACTAACCAGGATGTGAAATGAGTAATTAAGACAAAACTTGATGACCCTCAACTAACGCTGGCCGGCCGCATGAAAACATGTGAAGAAATTTAAACGAAAATTAAGAATTAGACACTAAATGGAAACATCAAAGTCCAGAGAAAACGTACATTGCCAAGCCGAAGGTCTAGAATCAATTAGTCAATCAATATATACGTATGTATATATATATATATATATATATATATATATATATATATATATATATATATTCTTTCTTTCTTTTCTTTCAAACTATTCGCCATTTCCCGCGTTAGCGAGGTAGCGTTAAGAACAGAGAACTGGGCCTTTGAGGGAATATCCTCACCTGGCCCCCTTCTCTGTTCCTTCTTTTGGAAAAATAAAAAAAAAAATAATGAGAGGGGAGGATTTCCAGCCCCCCGCTCCCTCCCCTTTTAGTCGCCTTCTACGACACGCAGGGAATACGTGGGAAGTATTCTTTCTCCCCTATCCCCAGGGAGGGTATATATATATATATATATATATATATATATATATATATATATATATATATATATATATATATATATATATATATATATATATATATATATATATATATATATATGACTCATGGTGAGGTGCCTGAGGATTGGCGGAATGCGTGCATAGTGCCATTGTACAAAGGCAAAGGGGATAAGAGTGAGTGCTCAAATTACAGAGGTATAAGTTTGTTGAGTATTCCTGGTAAATTATATGGGAGGGTATTGATTGAGAGGGTGAAGGCATGTACAGAGCATCAGATTGGGGAAGAGCAGTGTGGTTTCAGAAGTGGTAAAGGATGTGTGGATCAGGTGTTTGCTTTGAAGAATGTATGTGAGAAATACTTAGAAAAGCAAATGGATTTGTATGTAGCATTTATGGATCTGGAGAAGGCATATGATAGAGTTGATAGGGATGCTCTGTGGAAGGTATTAAGAATATATGGTGTGGGAGGCAAGTTGTTAGAAGCAGTAAAAAGTTTTTATCGAGGATGTAAGGCATGTGTACGTGTAGGAAGAGAGGAAAGTGATTGGTTCTCAGTGAATGTAGGTTTTCGGCAGGGGTGTGTGATGTCTCCATGGTTGTTTAATTTGTTTATGGATGGGGTTGTTAGGGAGGTGAATGCAAGAGTTTTGGAAAGAGGGGCAAGTATGAAGTCTGTTGGGGATGAGAGAGCTTGGGAAGTGAGTCAGTTGTTGTTCGCTGATGATACAGCGCTGGTGGCTGATTCATGTGAGAAACTGCAGAAGCTGGTGACTGAGTTTGGTAAAGTGTGTGAAAGAAGAAAGTTAAGAGTAAATGTGAATAAGAGCAAGGTTATTAGGTACAATAGGGTTGAGGGTCAAGTCAATAGGGAGGTGAGTTTGAATGGAAAAAAACTGGAGGAAGTGATGTGTTTTAGATATCTGGGAGTGGATCTGGCAGCGGATGGAACCATGGAAGCGGAAGTGGATCATAGGGTGGGGGAGGGGGCGAAAATTCTGGGAGCCTTGAAGAATGTGTGGAAGTCGAGAACATTATCTCGGAAAGCAAAAATGGGTATGTTTGAAGGAATAGTGGTTCCAACAATGTTGTATGGTTGCGAGGCGTGGGCTATGGATAGAGTTGTGCGCAGGAGGGTGGATGTGCTGGAAATGAGATGTTTGAGGACAATGTGTGGTGTGAGGTGGTTTGATCGAGTAAGTAACGTAAGGGTAAGAGAGATGTGTGGAAATAAAAAGAGCGTGGTTGAGAGAGCAGAAGAGGGTGTTTTGAAATGGTTTGGGCACATGGAGAGAATGAGTGAGGAAAGATTGACCAAGAGGATATATGTGTCGGAGGTGGAGGGAACGAGGAGAAGAGGGAGACCAAATTGGAGGTGGAAAGATGGAGTGAAAAAGATTTTGTGTGATCGGGGCCTGAACATGCAGGAGGGTGAAAGGAGGGCAAGGAATAGAGTGAATTGGAGCGATGTGGTATACCGGGGTTGACGTGCTGTCAGTGGATTGAATCAGGGCATGTCTGGGGTAAACCATGGAAAGCTGTGTAGGTGTGTATATTTGCGTGTGTGGACGTATGTATATACATGTGTATGGGGGTGGGTTGGGCCATTTCTTTCGTCTGTTTCCTTGCGCTACCTCGCAAACGCGGGAGACAGCGACAAAGCAAAAAAAAAAAAAAAAGATATATATATATATATATATATATATATATATATATATATATATATATATATATATATATATATATATTTTTTTTTTTCTTTCAAACTATTCTCCATTTCCCGCATTAGCAAGGTAGCGTTAAGAACAGAGGACTGGGCCTCTGGGGGAATATCCTCACCTGGCCCCCTTCTCTGTTCTTTCTTTTGGAAAATTAAAAAAAAAAACAAGAGGGGAGGATTTCCAGCCCCCCGCTCCCTCCCCTTTTAGTCGCCTTCTACGACACGCAGGGAATACGTGGGAAGTATTCTTTCTCCCCTATCCCCAGGGATAATATATATATATATATATATATATATATATATATATATATATATATATATATATATATATATATATATATATATATATATATATATATATATATATATATATTTATAAATATATATATATATATATATATATATATATATATATATATATATATATATATATATATATATATATATATATATATATATATATATATATATATATATATATATATATATACATAGATTGTTTTGTATTGTAGCTACACACTTTATGTTTTTGTATATCTCATATCATTAGTGACTGATAGCATTTGCAATATCCTCACCCAGTCTGGCCAGAACATACACTAGGAGCAGCAGTAAGACAACACTGCCAGATGCAACCAAGGATCGTGATCTTCATTTCATACGCTGTCGCTCTGTCTTTAGGGAGGGCCATCCCCTCCGTGGCGCAGCTATAGCGAAATGCAATGGAAAGAAGAAGACTCAAAACAACACCTACTTGTGACAATGGGTCTCCAGAGTCCTTGTATAAGATGATCTTGAATGAGAGGATGACAAGGTAACTACATTACCGTCAGGGCGACAACATACTCTGTACTGTGCATAGCATCTGCATGTTGTTGATACTGATGCATCGTCAGCATCAAGCTTGATATTGAGTGTGGAAAGAGAAGAAAAATGATGATACCGCAAGAATATGAAGCTGCACATCATGAAGGTTCTCATGGAGACAACATCTTGGTATATCGTACCATTCATAGAGAACTGAGGTCACCGTCACGGTAGAAAGTATCAGTAAAACATTATGAATCTGTCTGTCTCTCTGAGCCAGAAAATAACCAGAAGTTTTGGAGGCTTAGACCTCTTAAAAGACAGATGCAGTGCGTCAGCCATTGCTCAAGTAGACCACACTCAAAGAACACATTTCGTTGATACACCCATGACCACAGCGGTTTGTAATGACAAGTAATTTTGCGGTTTTCAGAACCAGCGCTGCATTCATCCTCCGTGGAGTGTTTCACTCTCGTAATGCGAACTAAATGATAGATGTATTATCTTGATAGTTTCGGCTTCTTGTGTATGAGAATCTTGCTTGAAACACTGAGGGTATTTGTAGCGTGTCTGACTGCTGGTAAAGATGCTGAATTTAAAGCAGCATTATCATCTAAGGTTATCATGCAAGCAGCAAGATTTGGGAGCCTTATAGCACCATTCCCGACAGGCCTTGCTAAAGTTTGCATGACCAATTTGCATACAAATCTCTGTTTGAAATCTTGAACAGCCTGGAATGCCTCTGGTCCTACCCAGACCTGGTAAGGTTCGAGTCCAGTTTGGAAGTGAATCAAGAAACTACCATACATGATTACACCTCTGGCCTCCTGACCAAGCACAACCCACAGTATGGGTCACAGTGTTAGGTCACCTGCTGGTCACGGGGGTCTGTATGGTATAACTATACTGACGGTTGTAATACCAGGCTACAACTATAGTGACGGTTGTAATACCAGGCGACAACTATAGTGACGGTTGTAATACCAGGCGACAACTATAGTGACGGTTGTAATACCAGGCTAAAACTATAGTGACGGTCGTAATACCAGGCTACAACTATAGTGACGGTTGTAATACCAGGCGACAACTATAGTGACGGTTGTAATACCAGGCTACAACTATAGTGACGGTCGTAATACCAGGCTACAACTATAGTGACGGTTGTAATACCAGGCTACAACTATAGTGACGGTCGTAATACCAGGCTACAACTATAGTGACGGTTGTAATACCAGGCTACAACTATAGTGACGGTTGTAATACCAGGCTACAACTATAGTGACGGTCGTAATACCAGGCTACAACTATAGTGACGGTTGTAATACCAGGCTACAACTATAGTGACGGTTGTAATACCAGGCTACAACTATAGTGACGGTTGTAATACCAGGCTACAACTATAGTGACGGTTGTAATACCAGGCTACAACTATAGTGACGGTTGTAATACCAGGCTACAAATGATATATGTGACAACAGATGTTCCTGGTGCTGGACGCATCAATAGCCACATTTGATGACATCATTCTTGATGGAAATCCTCACAACAAACTTTGATCTGTTCTGAATGGTGTCTTTGTTTCTCTAGCCTGAAAGACCTGTATAGTCTGGTATGATGCAGTTGATGGTCAAAGTATTTGAGTCAAGCCAGTTACATTAGCTGCCATCTTGTTCCTGACTGACGTACGTTATAGCAGTATGATCGTCACTTAGTCCACGCGCAGGTGTGTTTAGTGATCAGCGCTGTTGGTGAAGATCTATAATAATCATCGTCATTGAGTCAGTAGACAATGATATTCGCATCCCAGTCCTGTGACTTGGTGGGTATTTCATGCAGAGATGAACCTTCTCATCTCAAGCTGATCACCATATGGATGATACAGGGCTTCAAGAAAGGTTTGGGATTACAGGGAACATGATATGTGTTAATGCCAGTGGACTTGCTGTGATGAAACACTGTCTTGTTGATATAGAGGACTAAAGAATGATGGTGTCAAGGTTGTACAATATGCTCCTCTTGTTCATATACATCAGTTGGCTGGTGACACAGGAGGGAAAAGCACTGGCTGCATCCAAAGAGATGCTAACAACACCAACAGATGGACGAAGAAGAATAAGATGAATCAAAAGGAATTACAGTTGAACACAGCTTTCATAAGAAAGTCAAGATGGAAAGGAATCAGTTCACAAAAGGCACCACTAGAATATACTTCCTGCTTAGTGGACATTTGTCACAAGATTATCACAGTTGAACTGTTTTGGGGGATTACCAGTAACGTGTTGTCACATCTCCTATGCTCAAGTTTACTTCAGGGTTACCAGAGCTTTTCACCTGTACTTGTAGATGTTGATGTTACAACTTCAGTGAAACAGCCCAAAACTTTGCACCAGGTCAGAAGAGTGGACACCATGTTGTCCACAGAGGTGATAACTTTGGGCCTGGACTGTTTCTCAAGTTAACCATGAGCACGGCAACGTTATGTGTCATCCTCATCCTTCACTCCTGTTCATCTCATCCAGGCACTTGGGACGGATGCAAACCAACACTTGCAGAGGCGAAGTTGGTTGTATACAATTGTATTGTGTCTGAGCGAACAGGGAATGTTCAGCATGTTCTTGATGGTGTCGGTTCTTGCAGTGGGCCAGGAATCTCCAGCGACATTCACGAACTCTCCACAGATTATGTAAAGGTGGAAATACGGCAGAAATGACTGTGATTTGTGCTTTTGAAGACGATTTGTCAACAAGGGTAGCAAACACCGACGACGCTCAGTAGGACATGTTCAGATAACTTGGCACATTACATGTCATATGAACTTCAAGTGGAAGATTTTTTTCCCCCTTATTTGTACAACAGACAAACTGCTCAACAGAAACTTTCATTGGACGAATGTATAATGTGGAGTGGGTTGCTGTTCTCATACTACAGATAACATAAGGAGTCAGACTCTTAAAATCAGGGATAAGAAGACAGCTTTATCAGTGACACTTTGCCAACATATGACTCCTTTTGCGATGCGTCAAAACAATATCAAGAAAAAGACGAAAATCTGTAGCAGGAAACAAGCCATCTTGGGAGGCAACTTTATACCTGGAGACGCAAGAACGATGTCTCCAGAGAAGACGATCAAGGCTACAGCTGAGAGCAGGTGGGTCAAGAAGTAAGGTCAGATGATAGTGTTGATAAAAAGGGTTGTTGTGGACTTGGGACTTCAAGACAGTATGAGGAGCAGTAATCCATACAAGGAACAGAATCGGAGCAGCTGTTCATCATGATCTGAACAAGACTCCTAGTTTCACACAGGCAGACTCAGCTGTTGGTGCAACACACGGGGATTCCGAAGACAGGTTAGGTGTTACGACCATACTAGATTTGTTTATTTTGTTGAGTGGTGGAATGACAGAGCCATCGCAGGAGATGGGAAACTTCTAGTGGGTTCCGGAAAGAGAAATGGGAAGAGATTGGGTCTGAGAGACGTTCGATTCAACGAGGTTGCGGCATCCCCGCTAGGAAATTCTATCCAAATCTAAGTTTACTGAAAAAATGTAACAATATGAAACGTAGATCGAACTAAAGAAGATAGAAATGAACTGATAAAAGTGGATGAATGAAATGCTCAGTTGCTATCGTGCGAATAACTTTGGATATCTGGTAAAGAATGGACATCATTAATGAAGAAGAGGAGAATAAGGTAGAGGAAAGAACGCCAAGGGACACTGTTGTTGATAAGGAAGAAGAGAGAATTTGATCCATGAATAATAACGGCGACAAACCAAAGAACAGAGTGAGGGAGGAGAAGCAAGAGTGTGCAACGTGTTGATCAAACCCTTGATGACACCTTGTTGGAAAGGGATAAAACATAGGCTTCCCCAACGTCTCCTGCAGAGGAGGAGCAGACATTAGTAAGGCAGGAGAGGATACCACTGCTGGGTCGTGCCATACGAAAGCCCTACTGAGCTTCAGAGAGAAGAGAGATTCAGGAAGCTTCAGGGTACGAGAGATGATCTAGAGGCAGTCCATACAACACGACGGTACGTGGAGGCTCAGGCCGATCTGTTCTGTGCATCTTCATAGTTGAAGGATTTGGATTTTTGAGTAAAATCAGAAATGAGAAAAAAAAGCAGAAAGTTAGTAACTTATTCCATCATAACAAAATATAGACCTCTATATCATAGCCTCAACACAGACCTCTATATCATAGCTTCAACACAGACCTCTATATCATAGCCTCAACACAGGCCTCTATATCATGGCTTCAACACAGATCTCTATATCATAGCCTCAACACAGACCTCTATATCATAGCCTTAACACAGACCTCTATATCATAGCCTCAACACAGACCCCTATATCATAGCCTCAATACACACCTCTATATCATAGCTTCAACACAGACCTCTGTATCATAGCCTTAACTCAGACCCCTATATCATAGCCTCAATACACACCTCTATATCATAGCCTCAATACACACCTCTATATCATAGCCTCAACACAGACCTCTATATCATAGCCTCAACACAGACCCCTATATCATAGCCTCAACACAGACCTCTATATCATAGCCTCAACACAGACTTCTATATCATAGCCTCAACACAGACCTCTGTATCATAGCCTCAACACAGACCTCTATATCATAGCCTCAACACAGACCTCTATATCATAGCCTCAACACAGACCTCTATATCATAGCCTCAACACAGACCTCTATATCATAGCCTCAACACAGACCTCTATATCATAGCCTCAACACAGACCTCTATATCATAGCCTCAACACAGACCTCTATATCATAGCCTCAACACAGACCTCTATATCATAGCCTCAACACAGACCTCTATATCATAGCCTCAACACAGACCTCTATATCATAGCCTCAATACAGACCTCTATATCATGGCTTCATCTACAAATTTGGTTGATGTTGGTGGCTGGGGAGGAGAAGCGATCTTCTGGCCTGACACTCTACTGGCTGGTCACACACTCCAACACATACATTCATAACACCACAGATAAACGTTCAGACATTTCTTCTGAAACCTTGAGCGATTCACGGAAAAGATTATTTGACTTTTAAGTTACACAAAATAATATTTCAGATACTGTGAGGTTATGCTGACGGAGGAGAAGTGGAGCTTACTTTCGTAAAATTTCGTAGCTGTATATAATACTGAACGTTGTAAAATGTCACAATGTATATTACAGCAAATTACAATTGTTGGTTATTGGAGGCTGACTATCGAATTACAGTGTTCCAAGGTTTTAAACATTCTCATTATTCTATGTCTCGAGGACGATGGAAGCTACACTGATCGTGTTGACATCCACGTTTGTGACTTGTAAACATAAACGATTACTTTTGTTACTGTCATCCTTGGTGTACAGCGCTGCCTCCAAGCAGACCATCATCATCCATTGCTTGCTACTCGTGGCAAGGTAAAAGGTTGTTGAACTTGGAAACCACTTCATCTATGTCATTAACAACCACTTCATCTCCCTCCTGTGTGCCGGTAGTCTGGTAGGAATGTTTGGCCTTCGTCGCACGGGGTCAGTGTTGACCTGGAGAGACCCACACAGCGAGCCAGTGTGATCCATCAGTTGCCGGGGTCATGCGCTCCTGGAGTTACTCACAGACGCCCGTGTCTTCTCTACTGGACTGTAGTGTGCACCTTCACTCGCCCAGGACAACCTCACTCGCCCAGGACAGCCTCACTCACCCAGGAGGACAGCCTCACTCACCCAGGACAGCCTCACTCACCAAGGACAAGGTGTTGAGGTGAAGGTGGGATGTTGAGGTGAAGGTGGGATGTTGAGGTGAAGGTGGGATGCTGAGGTGAAGGTGGGATGTTGAGGTGAAGGTTGGATGTTGAAGTGAAGGTGGGATGTTGAGGTGAAGGATGTTTCACCAGTCCAGAAGACATGATCCCCAGACTCTGCCCCATCACAGCCTTGCCTCGAGGCGTCTCTGTGTGAGCAACTCCTAGGCTGCCTAGGCTGGCTGGGCTGGGCTGCCTGGGCTGGGCTGGGCTAGGCTGCCTGGGCTGGGTTAGGCTGGGCTGGGCTGGGCTGGGCTGGGTGCGTCCCCTCCCACTTCATGCAGCCGCACCTCATCGTCAGCTCGCGGGCGTCAAACTACCACCAGGACAGATGACCACAGTGTTTGTGTGGGAGTTTCCTCTATGGCAAAGACAATATCTCTAACCTCAGTGGATCGACGTAGCGATCTAACGGCACCCGTTATCCTCACACCTGCGAAAACATGACATAAAGAACCCAACATAAGACCAACATACCTAACATGATCACACATACACACACACACACACACACACACCTCCGGAGTGACCTGTGCGTCCACCATGAAAGTGTCCCACTAGAAATTCCCAAGTTGTTGGTTGTAGCACGGATGGACAGCCTCATTCCCGGCATAATGGTATTGTCACGTCCCTTGCCTGAATGTCAAGGTTAAACGAAAATGATCAAGTTAAACCAATGGTAGTTAACCTAGGGTAGTTAACCTATAGTAGTTAACCTATGGTAGTTAACCAATGGCAGTTAACCTATGGTAGTTAACCAATGGCAGTTAACCTATGGTAGTTAACCTATAGTAGTTAACCTATGGTAGTTAACCTTAGGGTAGTTAACATATGGTAGTTAACCTATGGTAGTTAACCTATGGTAGCTAACCTATGGTTGTTAACCTATGGTAGTTAACCTATGGTAGTTAACCAATAGTAGTTAACCTATGGTAGTTAACCTATGGTAGTTAACCTATGGTAGCTAACCTATGGTTGTTAACCTATGGTAGTTAACTTATGGTAGTTAACCAATAGTAGTTAACCTATGGTAGTTAAGCTATGGTAGTTAAACTATGGTAGTTAAACTATGGTAGTTAACCTATAGTAGTTAACCTACGGTAGTTAACCCATAGTAGTTAACCCATAGTAGTTAAACTATAGTAGTTAACCTATGGTAGTTAACCTATGGTAGTTAACCTATGGTAGTTAACCTATGGTAGTTAACCTATGGTAGTTAACCCCTCTTACTTCTGTGAACTTTCTCAAGGTTGTAGCCTGGCTGACTCCAGATGATGTTACTCAATTGCTGTTGGTCCTCTGGTCGAGGAGTTGAACTCATCTCACTTAATGATGACATGACATCCACCTTCCTCCTCCTCCTCCAACATGACATCCACCTTCCTCCTCCTCCTCCTCTAACAAGACATCCACCTTCCTCCTCCTCCTCCAACATGACATCCACCTTCCTCCTCCTCCTCTAACATGACATCCACCTTCCTCTTCCTCCTCCAACATGACATCCACCTTCCTCCTCCTCCTCTAACATGACATCCACCTTCCTCCTCCTCCTCCTCTAACATGACATCCACCTTCCTCCTCCTCCTCTAACATGACATCCACCTTCCTCCTCCTCCTCCAACATGACATCCACCTTCCTCCTCCTCCTCTAACATGATATCCACCTTCCTCTTCCTCCTCCAACATGACATCCACCTTCCTCCTCCTCCTCCTCTAACCTGACATCCACCTTCCTCCTCCTCCTCCTCTAACATGACATCCACCTTCCTCCTCCTCCTCCAACATGACATCCACCTTTCCTCCTCCTCCTCTAACATGACATCCACCTTCCTCTTCCTCCTCCAACATGACATCCACCTTCCTCCTCCTCCTCCAACATGACATCTACCTTCCTCCTCCTCCTCCTCCTCCTCCACTGACCCTACGTGTATGTGGAACTTTACCAGTTGACGGTGTCCTATAAGATTTCCATGGCAGTAGATCCTCTCTTTCCTGTGTGGTATTGATCTACTATGTTATACTTGAAAGCAGTTGAGCCAGAGGGAGAGGTGGATGGGGAGGTGTTCATCTGCTCAGCAGTCCTATTTCTATGATTATATTTACAATATCATTGTAGATGATCTTGTTATGATAAACCAACGTGTCTCCTGGTATGTGTCCCTCCCACATACTCTCTTCCTCCCTCCCTCACTCCCTCCCACATACTCCCTCCCTCCTTCCCTCACTCCCTCCCACATACTCTCTCCCTCCCTCCTTCCCTCACTCCCTCTCCTCCCTCTCTCCTGCATCTCTCCCTGCCGTCTTATCGATGATTATGATTACACAGCTGTCTAACGAGACGGTACTTGTCCCGAGAGACGGTTGTGTACCCTGGTGGACGGTACCTGTCCCAGGGGACGGTTGTGTACCCTGGTGGACGGTACCTGTCCCAGAGAATTGACCCGCCAAGTGATGAGCCTGGGGCTCTCTCTCTCTCTCTCTCTCTCTCTCTCTCTCTCTCTCTCTCTCTCTCTCTCTCTCTCTCTCTCTCTCTCTCTCTCTCTCTCTCTCTCTCTCTCTCTCTCTCTCCTGGGCGGGTACGTCTATGATAATTCAAGGTTCAGGTACAAAATATTTTAAGTACAGGAGGAAATTTTCAGCTAAAAATGGCGAAGATAATTAAGTATTTTTTTGTCTGACGAGACAGAAGCTATTTCGGAATTTTACTCATTGTGTAAACTGTACTTCACTATATCTAAAGATGAACATTATTCTTCATTATTCTTCGTACATTAGCAAAGTCCACATACATCAGTGAGAAAGCAATATTTCCACTGTAGCGCTACATCACACACACACACACACACACACACACACACACACACACTGTAGGAATACAGGTTAACATTAGCGATGACTGTATTTCTCTGAAATGTTTCTCCTGACAGCTAGAAACAGTTTTCTGTCATCCCAATGGATACCTCCACTTCAGGGAGGAATTATTATATTATTAATAAACCTTCATATGTTATTCTGTAATGGATTAAGTAAAGATAACTTATACATTTCTCATGATACTTCAAAACGTTTTCATGTCACATCTTGAAATATCAATGTTCACTGAACATTGTTTCTGTTTAATCTTATATTTTCTAGCAACATCCGACCAAGGCGAAGTTTGCCTTACTTCTCATTAATCCATAAAGAGGAAAATGTTGAAATAAGGGGTACAGTCTAAACCACTTATGTGTAGAACATTTAGAGGCATGAAAGAAAATGTCTATGGTGTCTACATGAAAGAAAATGTTTATGGTGTACCTTGTGAGAGATCCTATATTGGTCAGGCAGTAGCTGTGCTGTACGCAAAAGGCATCTAACTTCTGAATATTCCGAGCTTTTCTTCTGTTATGAGGATTGAATTTTTCTCCAGTTTTCTAAGATAATTCCGACTAGACCAAGTCTCAGATGGGAATGGCTCTGTCACGCAACATCTGGTGTAACGTGGGAAGGTGTGCACTGCCTCCTACACCCTACTTGATCATTATGATTACTTACGACACTAGAGAGAGAGAGAGAAGGATCAGAGAGCATCGGGATATTACCTCAGCCAGCGGGCACAGCAGCAGGGCAGCCAGGGCTTCCTCACAATACACGATAAGCAAGGAAGGAGACACAAGAGGAGGAGGAGCAATACACGATAAGCAAGGAAGGAGACATAAGAGAAGGAGGAGCAATACACGATAAGCAAGGAAGGAGCCACAAGAGAAAGAGGAGTAATACAAGATAAGCAAGGAAGGAGACACAAGAGGAGGAGGAGCAATACAAGATAAGCAAGGAAGGAGCCACAAGAGAAAGAGGAGTAATACAAGATAAGCAAGGAAGGAGACACAAGAGGAGGAGGAGCAATACACGATAAGCAAGGAAGGAGACACAAGAGGAGGAGGAGCAATACAAGATAAGCAAGGAAGGAGACACAAGAGGAGGAGGAGCAATACACGATAAGCAAGGAAGGAGACACAAGAGGAGGAGGAGCAATACAAGATAAGCAAGGAAGGAGACATAAGAGGAGGAGGAGCAATATGTGTGGCACGTGCTGGTGTGGTCAGCTTTGACACATTCCATTATAAGACCATCACGTTGTGCATACTGACTACACGTGTCCTCCAGGTGGGCCAAGACTCAGGCCAGGACGGTCAGTACCAGCCAGCAGATGTGGGAGGTCGAACTCTCCTCTCCTCCCCGGCACGACCACGTCGACCCCCATCAACCACACAAGATCAATATGGATGTTCCATCCTATAGATCGACTGACTTCACTGACAGCCAACAGAGACACGGGGAAAATTATTTGCAGCAAAATAGTTTAGCATATTACGAATAAGTCATTATAAGTTACATAACTTACATTAAAAGTGACATAATTTATAACTGATATAAGTTACACCACCTGGACATGGGCCACAGTGTGTTATAGAAAGAAAATTGATACATTTATCTATATTCAATCCACTGATGTAGATAGAAAATGGGTATAATTGTCTGTATTCATACACCTCATGTTCTGTTTTATGAGGAAGCAACCACACTTCACAGAATCATCTGCTGTGGTTGCTGAAGGCGTCTCCGACAACCACGTTGTCACCACACGTGGTCCAGGTGAGGGCGTGGGTAGAGTACTGGTCTGGCACAGCGGCTACACGTGGTCCAGGTGAGGGCGTGGGTAGAGTACTGGTCCGGCACAGCGGCTACACGTGGTCCAGGTGAGGGCGTGGGTAGAGTACTGGTCCGGCACAGCGGCTACACGTGGTCCAGGTGAGGGCGTGGGTAGAGTACTGGTCCGGCTGGGTTATGTTAGATGCAACTGTTGACATACACACACACACACACACACACACACACACACACACACACACACCCATACACACACACGCACTCTCTCTCTCTCTCTCTCTCTCTCTCTCTCTCTCTCTCTCTCTCTCTCTCTCTCTCTCTCTCTCTCTCTCTCTCTCTCTCTCTCTCAGTAACGATAACAAACTTACCGAAGCCTTCGTCTCCTCCTGTGATCGTAACAAGGTAAACAGAATGGTTCACACAGCCATAACACGTTCTGACGTGAGGCAGTTTGTTTATATCCCTCACAGAGGTCCCAGCCCACAGATCACACGGTGTTGTGAGTCACTGAACATGGTGAACACAGATCACACGGTGTTGTGAGTCACTGAACATGGTGAACACAGATCACACGGTGTTGTGAGTCACTGAACATGGTGAACACAGATCACACGGTGTTGTGAGTCACTGAACATGGTGAACACAGATCACACAGTGTTGTGAGTCACTGAACATGGTGAACACAGATCACACAGTGTTGTGAGTCCCTGAACATGGTGAACACAGATCACACGGTGTTGTGAGTCACTGAACATGGTGAACACAGATCACACAGTGTTGTGAGTCCCTGAACATGGCGAACACAGATCACACGGTGTTGTGAGTCACTGAACATGGTGAACACAGATCACACGGTGTTGTGAGTCACTAAACATGGTGAAAACATATCACACAGTGTTGTGAGTCACTGAACATGGTGAACACGGATCACACAGTGATGTGAGTCCCTGAACATGGTGAACACAGATCACACGGTGTTGTGAGTCACTGAACATGGTGAACACAGATCACACGGTGTTGTGAGTCACTGAACATGGTGAACACGGATCACACAGTGATGTGAATCACTGAACATGGTGAACACAGATTACACAGTGTTGCGAGTCACTGAACATGGTGAACACAGATCACACAGTGTTGTGAGTCACTGAACATGGTGAACACAGATCACACAGTGTTGTGAGTCACTGAACATGGTGAACACGGATCACACAGTGTTGTGAGTCACTGAACATGGTGAACACAGATCACACAGTGTTGTGAGTCACTGAACATGGTGGACAGAGATCACATAGTGTTGTGAGTCACTGAACATGGTGAACACAGATCACACAGTGTTGCAAGTCACTGAACATGGTGAACATAGATCACACAGTGTTGTGAGTCACTGAACATGGTGAACACAGATCACAGTGTTGTGAGTCACTGAACATGGTGAACACTGATTATACAGTGTTGTGAGTCACTGAACATGGTGAACACAGATCACACAGTGATGTGAGACACTGAACATGGTGAACACAGTTCACACGGTGTTGTGAGTCACTGAACATGGTGAACACTGATCACAGAGTGTTGCGAGACACTGAACATGGTGAACACAGATCACACATTGTTGTGAGTCACTGAACATGGTGGACAGAGATCACATAGTGTTATGACTCACTGAACATGATGAACACAGATCACATGGTGTTGTGAGTCACTGAACATGGTGAACACTGATCACACAGTGTTGTAACTCACTGAACATGGTGAACACAGTTCACACGGTGTTGTGAGTCACTGAACATGGTGAACACAGATCACACGGTGTTGTGAGTCACTGAACATGGTGAACACGGATCACACAATGTTGTGAGTCAATGAACATGGTGAACACAGATCACACGCTGTTGTGAGTCACTGAACATGGTGAAGACAGATCACACGGTGTGTTGTGAGTCACTGAACATGGTGAACACAGATCAAACAGTGTAGTGACTCACTGAACATGGTGAACACAGATCACACGGTGTTTTGAATCACTGAACATGATGAACACAGATCACACAGTGATATGAATCACTGAACATGGTGAACACGGATCACACAGTGATGTGAGTCACTGAACATGGTAAACACAGATCACACATTGTTGTGAGTCACTGAACATGGTGAACACAGATCACACAGTGTTGTGAGTCACTGAACATGGTGAACACAGATTACACAGTGTTGTGAGTCACTAAACATGGTGAACACAAGTTACACAGTGTTGTGAGTCATTGAACATGGTGAACACAGATCACACAGTGTTGTGAGTCACTGAACATGGTGAACACAGATCACACGGTGTTGTGAGTCAATGAACATGGTGAACACAGATCACATAGTGTTGTGAGTCACTGAACATGGTGAACACAGATCACACAGTGTTGCGAGTCACTGAACATGGTGAACACAGATCACACAGTATTGTGAGTCACTGAACATGGTGAACACAGATCATACAGTGTTGTGAGTCACTGAACATGGTGAACACTGATTACACAGTGTTGTGAGTCACTGAACATGGTGAACACAGATCAAACAGTGATGTGAGACACTGAACATGGTGAACACAGATCACACAGTGTTGTGAGTCACTGAACATGGTGAACACTGATCACATAGTGTTGCGAGACACTGAACATGGTGAACACAGATCACACAGTGTTGTGAGTCACCGAACATGGTGAACACAGATCACAGGTGTTATGACTCACTGAACATGATGAACACAGATCACACGGTGTTGTGAGTCACTGGACATGGTGAACACTGATCAAACAGTGTTGTAACTCAATGAACATGATGAACACAGTTCACACGGTGTTGTGAGTCACTGAACATGGTGAACACAGATCACACGGTGTTGTGAGTCACTGAACATGGTGAACACGGATCACACAGTGTTGTGAGTCAATGAACATGGTGAACACAGATCACACGCTGTTGTGACTCACTGAACATGGTGAAGACAGATCACACGGTGTGTTGTGAGTCACTGAACATGGTGAACACAGATCAGTGTAGTGACTCACTGAACATGGTGAACACAGATCACACGGTGTTTTGAGTCACTGAACATGATGAACACAGATCACACAGTGATGAGTCACTGAACATGGTGAACACGGATCACACAGTGATGTGAGTCACTGAACATGGTAAACACAGATCACACATTGTTGTGAGTCACTGAACATGGTGAACACAGATCACACAGTGTTGTGAGTCACTGAACATGGTGAACACAGATTACGCAGTGTTGTGAGTCACTGAACATGGTGATCACAGATCACACAGTGTTGCGAGTCACTGAACATGGTGAACACAGATCACACAGTGTTGTGAGTCACTGAACATGGTGAACACTGATTACACAGTGTTTTGAGTCACTGAACATGGTGAACACAGATCACACAGTGATGTGAGACACTGAACATGGTGAACACAGATCGCACAGTGTTTTGAGTTACTGAACATGTTGAACACTGATCACATAGTGTTGCGAGACACTGAACATGGTGAACACAGATCACACAGTATTGTGAGTCACTGAACATGGTGAACACAGATCACACGGTGTTATGACTCACTGAACATGATGAACACATATCACACGGTGTTGTGAGTCACTGAACATGGTGAACACTGATCAAACAGTGTTGTAACTCACTGAACATGGTGAACACAGTTCACACGGTGTTGTGAGTCACTGAACATTGTGAACACAGATCACACGGTGTTGTGAGTCACTGAACATGGTGAACACGGATCACACAGTGTTGTGAGTAAATGAACATGGCGAGCACAGATCACACGCTGTTGTGACTCACTGAACATGGTGAAGACAGATCACACGTGTGTTGTGAGTCACTGAACATGGTGAACATAGATCAAACAGTGTAGTGACTCATTGAACATGGTGAACACAGATCACATGGTGTTGTGAGTCACTGAACATGATGAACACAGATCACACAGTGATATGAGTCACTGAACATGGTGAACACGGATCACACAGTGATGTGAGTCATTGAACATGGGAAACACAGATCACACATTGTTGTGAGTCACTGAACATGGTGAACATAGATTACACAGTGTTGTGAGTCACTGAACATGTTGAACACAGATCACACAGTGTTGTGAGTCAATGAATATGGTGAACGCAGATCACACAGTGTTGCGAGTCACTGGACATGGTGAACACAGATCACACGGTGTTGTGAGTCACTGAACATGGTGAACATGGATCACACGGTGTTGTGAGTCACTGAACATGGTGAACAAAGATCACAAGTGTTGCGAGTCACTGGACATGGTGAACACAGATCACACGGTGTTGTGAGTCACTGAACATGGTGAACACGGATCACACGGTGTTGTGAGTCACTGAACATGTTGAACACAAATTACACGGTGTTGTGAGTCACTGAACATGGTGAACACAGATCACGCGGTGTTGTGAGTCACTGAACATGGTGAACACAGATCACACAGTGTTTTGAGTCACTGATCATGGTGAACACAGATCACACAGTGTTGTGAATCACTGAACATGGTGAACACAGATCACACAGTGTTGTGAGTCACTGAACATGGTGAAGCCGTTGGTCGTTTCTGGAGTAGAAAGATGAGTCTGTCTGGATGAATAACGTGAGTGTCATTATCATAATGTTTGTTCGACCTGTACTGTATCCCCTTCGCTGTATTGCTTCCTGTAATCTCTGTTTCCAGGACGCAGCGGTAAGCACTTCCAGAATCCACAATGAAATCAAGATTTATGCCTGGAATTTTACAGAGGACAACAAGCATAGTCGCTTTCCAGGTTAATAGCAGTAAGAATCATTTTTCTTTTTTCGTGAACATGTCATATGTAGGAGAGCATCCTCTCCATCCTCGTACATCCTTGATAGAACTCACAACTAGCTCACACATAGGTGTTATGGCTGAGGTAATAGTTACTGCCATAATGTATACTTTCCCGAAGGACCTGCTTCCTGCCACTGTTATGTATCTTATTTCCGCTGATTATGTATTATGTATTATGTAATATGTATTATATATCATGTTAAATGTCTTGCACGTCACCAGTCATGCAACATCAATGTATCACTTTCCATTATCATCATACCATTGAACCTCTAACGATGGATCACTGTCCATTGTTCCTGCGTCACTGTACCAGCAGTGAAGTAACAGTATCGTAATTCTACTGTACCATAAAGTCACCAGTGAAATGACGGTACACATCACAAACAGAACAGTAAAGTTATACCAGTTCTCTGTAGGACACCCCAAGCCTAACATGACCATCATAACTTCATGTACGACGAAGGAATCAAGTTGGCTTCATTTCCTCCCACACTTCTCTCCCTTCCACTCACCTGTTCCATTTTCTCCTCCCTTTCCTCTCCCTCTTCCGCTGGACCCCAGCACATAGTGCCCATCACGTGAAAACACTCTCATTGTCTCCCAGAATTAGATCTTGTCCCTCCGGTGGAGTCAACAATTTACCCACTAATGAGGTAACGTGGAGTGAGGCATGATGCCCACGGATCCAGGAATATCGTGATATCCTCCCACAACACTGCCTCACACTGCCGTAAATCCTGCGCCCTCCTGCAGGATAACATCAGGGAAGGCTCCTACCTGTGAGGCTACGATGGAGCCAAACGCTATTAAAACCTGGGAACGAGGCTCTCACTGCTCTTTTAGAGAGCATTTCATAATTAAGGGAGGGACGCACCGCCATCATGATGCTGAAGTTTTACAGGAGTCCTGCAGTAATTCCAGACACCATCAGCGGTGAGATCTCAATGTCCAGCCAAATTATACTTTTCTCTTTTCACTTTGAATCGCAGAGCATATCCAGACATCTTGTCCTATTCTCAAACACTTGTAACGTAATATAACTTTATCTAGCATACTCTGCTGGGATCTGTCTAACATGGTCACCTGCCACAGGTTTCAACTCACTCTTGATGTCTGTGAATGTTGTGGGAAATATAATGTTCATAGATATACGGGTGAAATTGAAGGCTTGTGCCTTATTGGTTCGTTGGCTTCCTCAGAGATGATTGACTACATCTGTTCGAGGCATAATAACAAAGCTGTTTATGTACCCACACCACTAGCTAGACCATGCAATACTCGGCAAGTTGCTGCCTCACATGATTATTGTTTGGCCATCATCAACTCAAGGGTGGGCCGTTTTGATACCTGCTTCTCTCCCTGCACGTCGAAGCTTTGGAACTCTGTACTTACTCATGTTTTCCCAATAAGTATGACCTGCCGCACATATCAAAAGAGAGGTCTTTCACTTTCCGAAAATTCGTAAATACTTTCCCATGTCTTTTCTTTTTCCGTTTCATAATTCTCTCTATGTTTCAAGTGAGGCTCAGCCTTGACATGGACTTTTGTCCATGACTGGAACCTTAAAAGAAAAAAAGAGATGCATCAGTTAGCGTCAAAAACTGCTTACACTTTCCCCATTTTTTTCTCTGATTCTGTCAGAGCGCTGTAAATATACCTGGTATCACAGTAATGTCTATCTTAAGAATCTAATATATTCTGAAGAGAAAAAAAATTTCCAATGAATGTTGCTAAAAATTCAGAGCAAGATGTGAACTGAGTTAAGTACGTAAGAACAGGCAATATGACGGACGAGGAGTGTCCATGAAAGATCCCAGGTAATGTATGGTTCAGGAGACACTAACTGCAGGTTCTGATAACAATGTTTGTTTAAAAGACAAAATGAGCGCGTAGTGCTTACCGCATGAAAATATACAAAGAACGAGTAGTGTGAGCTACGTGTCGTCAAATGTCATGCACGAAAAGATTTTGTGTGTTTATGTACTGACTACCGGCAGCCCACACATGGGTGAAGCAGGATGAAAAGACAGAAGTAATCTGAGGCAAAGGAGTGAAACTAGACAGTCACTGTAATGCTGGCTCACTGCTCAGCCGTCACTATCTCAATACCCAGTGGCTGCCTGCCACCCACTGCCTACCACAGACAGTGAGGACAATGATGGTTGTTTATGTGAGGTTTACGACCATGAAGCGACCACTATGGTCAGAGAGAGAGAGAGAGAGAGAGAGAGAGAGAGAGAGAGAGAGAGAGAGAGAGAGAGAGAGAGAGAGAGAGAGAGAGAGAGATGGGAAGGGAGAATGAGACAGGCTTCGTGAGTGGATGGCAATATCCCGTGGAACCTTTTGTGGATATATACATCACGTCGACCCCACACCAGCCATCATGGCCACCTGACTTCATCCTTCGCTGCAACAACTTGGGGAGATGTTATATCTATAACCTCCCCCCCCCTCCCCCCATGACTGCCACACCCTCTGAAGCAATCCTTAATATAGCTAATGTAGCCACACACACACACACACACACACACACACACACACACACACGAACACACACACATCACCTCTGATACTTGATCCGCTGAGTTTTACCATCTGAAGTGTCACCAACCAGCATTTCATTTTTTTGCGGAATAAAAGAAACCTTCCTGAAGTTATAGGGTATGGGAAGACTGGGTAAGGAAGGGAAGGGTGGAAAGTTGGTGACAGAGTAGGATAAAAGTTGGTAACCTCATGTCATTTTCGCACTGATCATGTTTCCTTGTTGGTCCACAACCTGACGATCGTTCATACTGCTGCCACGGATGGACAGGTCAGGCACCAATTACCACCAGAAGAGGTCAAAGATAAGACTGATCATCTGTGATCCTGAAGTACGTTGTACTGAATGACTGTAGTACACATTATGATCACATATACCTCAGTTCCCCTCGACACCAGGGAGGGTGAAGTGTTTGAATGGTATTGCCTGTACGGGACCAGTGATGGAAGTCAGTATCAAAGATACCAATGGGAAGTTTGCATTATGATTCTACACAGACTTAACCAGCCTAACCTAACTCAGATATAGTTATGTATAGCTAGTTATGCTTGTGTCATTCTACTGATGGAAAAGTATCTGTAAACTCGTTTCTAGAATAAAAGTAAAGTTAGTTTTATCGAACATAACTTGCTTGCTTCAACCCACATTAAGTACAACTTACTTATTAGAATTAGGCGGGGATGTTTCACTACGCCATAACACATATTCGAATGAGGCGACACGTTAATCACCGGCGGTAGTTGGCTGTCATAATCTGGTGGAAGTAAACCATCGCCCACACTAACGACAGTTGACCCTCAGGCTGCCACTGACCCCCCTCACCCCATCGTCCACCAACACCCTACTATCGTTGTCGTCCACCAGACTGATGATACAGACAACAAGATGTTGCAAGGAGACATCATCTATGTTCCAGGATACCAATATATTTAACAGCCGAGTGAAAAGATATCTCTGAGTAAGTATCAGACATTATCTTAGCTACAGATAACGTAGTCAGTCATTCTGGTCAAAGAATTAAATGTATCACATCTGATAAGCTAAGTGTATGGCAAGAGGAAGAACTATAACTGGGATAATAGCTGTTCATGGTTTCCTTTATCATTTTTCAAAACAGATCCAATTGTTGTATTTTCTCTGTAGATCATATTGCAACATCAGGCAAGTGTATGATGACCTCAGCTATTCTGAGCGTTTTCAGGAACCATTACATCATACTTCAGACACCCATGATGAACCCGAACATGATGACGCTACAACACAATGAGTAAAATTCCGAAATGGCTTCTAAACCTACATGAAGGACGTTTGATTCACTGGAATACATAGTTATGTAGTCTCTCTCGCGGATTGCCCTACCCTTATGCAGACTGACATTTTATGACGTTTATTTAAGGAACGGAAAGATCCAGCCGTTGCCCGTATGGTAAGAGGCCATTATAGAGGTTGAGTTTACATATATAGAGATTTCCATTTCCTGTACGTAATGATACAACACAAGGCAAGACGTGTGTGTGTGTGTGACACTCGACCTCCCTCACCATGAAACATAGACATGTTATAATGCCAGAACGTGTGTGTAATTTCTTCGAAGACGATCCTATTAACCTTGTGCCCAGGAAAGGAACTTTCTAACCTTTTTTTTCTAATCTTTCTTCACCATTTATTCTCGTCAAAGAGGAAAGCTTTTAAAAACCAGAAAACAACTAAGACTCTCTACAAGCTAGGAACAGATATTTACATGAGTTTGGCTGTTTTTCGTACTTAGTTCCTCATGACGTAAATACATTCAGGCCAGAGTGTTACCACTGTTATAATAGTTGTTTACACAGCGACAGAAGACTGTTGTAGTTGTATATTTATATTCCACATAATTCCATACAATGAACAAGAAAGTTTCAAACTCATGGGTATGTTTGGAGGAATAGTGGTTCCAACAATGTTATATGGTTGTGAGGCATGGGCGATAGATAGAGTTGTGCGGAGAATGGTGGATGTGTCGGAAATGAGATGTTTAAGGACAATATGTGGTGTGAGGTGGTTTGGTCGAGTAAATAATGAAAGGGTAAGAGAGATGTGTGATAATAAAAAATGTGCTTGAGAGAGTAGAAGATGGTGTTTTGAAACGGTTTGGTCACATGGAGAGAATGAGTGAGGAAAGATTGACAAAGAGGATATATGTGTCAGAGTTGGAGGGAACGAGGATAAGTGGTATACCAAATTGAAGGTGGCAAGATAGAGTGAAAAAGATTTTGCGCGATCGAGGCTTGAACATGCAGGAGGGTGAAAGGCGTGCAAGGAATAGAGTGAATTGGAACGATGTGGTTTACCGGGGTCGACGTGCTGTCAATGGATTGAACCAGAACATGTGAAGCGTCTGGGGTAAAACCATGGAAGGTTTTGTGGGGCCTGGATGTGGAAAGGAAGATGTGGTTAGGTGCATTATACATGACAGCTAGAGACTGGGTGTGAACGAATGTGGCCTTTATTGTCGTTTCCTGGCGCTGCCTCGCGCGCACTCGGGGAGAGGGGGTGTCATTTCATGTGTGGAGTGGTGGCGGTAGGAATGGATGAAGGCAGCATGTATGAATATGTATGTCTGTGTATATGTATGTATGTATACGTTGAAATATATAGGTATGTATGTGTGCGTGTGTGGACATTTATGTATATACATGTGTATGTGGGTGGGTTGGGCCATTCTTTCATCTGTTTCCTTGCGCTACCTCGCTAACGCGGGAGACAGCGTCAAAGGACAATAAATGAATATATATATATATATATATATATATATATATATATATATATATATATATATATATATATATATATATATATATATATACCAATTGCTGTATGAAGAAACTATCAGTAAACTGAAACTTACATTTACACAGCATTGTGGTCTGCGTTTCAGGAAACTTCTCTGAGCCACGAAAAATAATGTATGTATGGAATTTCTTGACAACAAGAATATTTATAGCATTTTACTTGGTAATATCAAATGGTACATGTATATTGATGATATTCTTTGTTTGTGGTCTATTGATCAAAATGAAGATAAGTTTCATAACGATTTGAATTCTTTGGTAGACTCAATGAAATTCACGCTTGAAACAGAGAGAGACAATACATTAGCATTCTTAAACTGTATTCACGCTTGTGACAGAGAGAGACATTGTCATACATTAGCATTCTTAAACTGTAATATTCATAGGAATGAAAATAAGCTAAATTTTAACATATATCGTAAACCCACAAATGTCTGTTCATGTAATCGCCACTAACTCTTCTCATCACAACGAACCGAAACATTTTCTGTCTTCTCAATGTTTCTTAGAACATATCACATGTGTAGTCCAGAATTCATTGATGATAAACTATTCAATATCAAGAACATTGGATAGAAATCAAATTATCGTAAACATTTCCTTGATTCACTTAGTAATTTTGCTAGAAACTCTTTCACCTTAAAGAACCACAATTGAACAACAACTTGTTAATATGACTACCATGAAAACTGCTTGATGTTGCTGTCTTGTTATTCTTTCTTAATATAAAAGTAGTTCTCTGAAATAGTATGTGTCACACTTCTAGCATGGTTAGTTAGGTTAGGTTAGGCTCCTTGTGTTAAGTTAGGTAAGGTTAGGTTAGGTTCCTTGGGTTAGTGTAGGTTAGGTTAGGTTAGGTTAGGTTCCTTGTATTAAGTTAGGTAAGGTTAGGTTAGAATCCTTGTATCAGGTTAGATTAGGTTAGGTTAGGTTAGGCTCCTTGGGTTAGGGTAAGTTAGGTTAGGTTAGGTTCCCTGGGTTAGTTAGGTCCCCTAAAGAACCTTATTTAACCTAACCTTACTTAAGTAACCTAAGTTAAGGAATCTATCGAAACCTAACCCGACCAATTCTAGCCTAATCTAACTTAATCTAGCTTAGGTTAGATTAAGTTAGGTTCTTCACGTTCCTTCCCTTACCTGACCAAAGGTAATCAAGCTAAATATCTGATACTTGACGCCTGGTCATTCGTTACCCAGAGGTCACAAATTTCACTTAACACCAAACAACGTTTCATTTTCTCGAAAACTAAAAACTAAGACAAGTATGTGACTTTCTAGTTTAAGACTAGTGTACTAGTGTACGTTTGCTGGCAAAACTAGTGCCTGTGTGGCTTTATCTGATGATACAAGGAGATAGCAGGTTAAACTTACTAGTACTTGGTTTTGCTGGTTAGAAATTGGTAAAGTTAGTAAAGGTTTGGTTTTTCAACCTGGGTCCGGCTAGTACATAAGTTGCAGGTTAAGACCTGGTAGTACCTGTATGTGGCTTGATGGTTCGCATACACTTGGTGAGACAAGGAGGAGGTTTGTTGATTCATACATGGGAGTGCTATAACACGTCTTGCTGGTAGAGTGTAGAGTTAACAGTACCAGAGGGAAAGTATTTCCTTCAAGTTGCTATCGTATGGCAGACGCGAGCGTTGACCCTGTGACGTGTGTCGTGATGATCACACAAGCAATCAACTGGTGTGTGATCGTGAGATGTGATTGGTCAGACGGATGAGCAATGTTTACTGAAGGATAGAAGGAAGGTCACGTGCAGAGGTGGGAGGGTGGCGAGCCCAGGAGAATGTTAGGAAGACACATAGAGAAGAGAATGTTAGGAAGACACATAGAGAAGAGAATGTTAGGAAGACACAGTGAGAAGAGAATGTTAGGAAGACACATTGAGAAGAGAATGTTAGGAAGACACATAGAGAAGAGAATGTTAGGAAGACACAGTGAGAAGAGAATGTTAGGAAGACACATTGAGAAGAGACAAGGTTGATGATGGTGTGGGCAGGTGGAGAGATTGAGGGATGATGATGATGATGATGATGATGATGGTGATGATGACTGTGATGACGATGATGATGATGATGATGACTGTGATGATAATGATGATGATAATGATAACTGTGATGATGATGATGATGATGATGATGATGATGACTGTGATGATGATGATGATGATGATGATGATGATGATGACTGTGATGATAATGATGATGATAATGATAACTGTGATGATGATGATGATGATGATGATGATGATGGTGATGATGACTGTGATGACGATGATGATGATGATGATAACTGTGATGATAATGATGATGATAATGATAACTGTGATGATGATGATGATGATGATGATGATGATGACTGTGATGATGATGATGATGATGATGATGATGATGGTGACTGTGATGACGA
>NC_092292.1:2440766-2525766 GCF_036320965.1 Panulirus ornatus
TCACTTTTTTCCTTGTCTTTTTTTGTTTGTTTGTTTCATAATTCTCTCTATAGTTCAATTAAGGCCCGACCTTCATGTGGACTTTTGTCTATGACTGGAAACTTCAACGTAGAAAAAAAAAAAATAGATACTTAATGAACCAATCCTCTTACATCAAATATTGTACTTTCAACTTACTTTTACAAATTCTAAATGTACTTATACATCATTAAGTAAGTACCTGATCCCAAACCTAATAAGTTACTTTTATTGTCGAGCTGAAAAGTTAAGAAATTGCAAAAAAGTAATTTTGAATTTGTAAAACTAAAGACATGAAATCAGTAATCAGATTTCCTATTTCCCTGAAGAACTTTGTCGTATGTGGTGTTGGAACCTGGCCACAATCTTCCTCCCTCCCTACACTTGAGCAAAATTTGTATCACATCGATATTGTTATCAGCGTCAGATAATGTCACTTTCACTAATGTGTATAGTAATGTTAGTAATGTTCATGATAGTCGTTATCTGCATTATCATTATTATTATTATTGTTATCATTATTATTATCATCATCAATGTTACTGTTATCATTACTGTTATGATAACTGTTATCAGAAGCAGTAATAGTATTGTCACTGGTCATATTATCATTATCATTATCATTCCTATCATTATCATCACCGTTATATTTATCCTTATCATTATCATTATCTTTATCATTACTATCATTATCATTATCATTATCATTATCATTATTATCATTATCATCATTATCATTATTATTATCATTTTCTTTTTATTATACTTTGTCGCCGTCTCCCGCGTTAGCGAGGTAGCGCAAGGAAACAGACGAAAGAATGCTCCAACCCACCCATATACACATGTATATACATACACGTCTACACACGCACATATACAAACCTATACATCTCAACGTATACATAAATATACACACACAGACATATGCATATATACACATGTACATAATTCAGACTATCCGCCCTTGTTCATTTCCGTCGCCACCACCGCCACACATGAAATGATAAGCCCCTCCCTCCGCATGTGCGCGAAGTATCGCTAGAAAAAGACAACAAAGGCCACATTCGTTCACACTCATTCTCTAGCTGTCATGTGTAATGCACCGAAACCACAGCTCCCTTTCCACATCTAGGCCCCACAAAACTTTCCATGGTTTACCCCAGACGCTTCACATGCCCTGCTTCAATCCGCTGACAGCACGTCGACCCCGGTATACCACATCGTTCCATTTCACTCTATTCCTTGCACGTCTTTCACCTTCCTGCATGTTCAGGCCCCGATCACTCAAAATCTTTTTCACTTCATCTTTCCACTTCCAATTTGGTCTCCTACTTCTCCTCGTTCCCTCCACTTCTGACACGTATATCCTCTTTGTCAATCTTTCCTCATGCATTTCCTCCATGTGACCAAACCATTTCAAAACACCCTCTTCTGCTCTCCCAACTACACTCTTTTTACCACCACACATCTCCCTTACCCATTCATTACTTACTCGATCAAATCACCTCACACCACATATTGTCCTCAAACATCTCATTGCCAGCACATCCACCCTCCTCCGCACAACTCTATCTATAGCCCACGCCTCGCAACCACATAACATTGTTGGAACCACTATTCCTTCAAACATACCCATTTTTGCTTTCCAAGATAACGTTCTCGACTTCCACACATTTTTCAGCTCTCCCAGAACTTTCGCCCCCTCCCCCACCCTATGATTCACTTCCGCTTCCATGGTTCCATCCGCTGCCAGATCCACTACCAGATATCTAAAACACTTTACTTCCTCCAGTTTTTCTCCATTCAAACTTACCTCCCAGTTGACTTGTCCCTAAACCCGACTGTGCCTAATAACCTTGTTCGTATTCACATTTACTCTCAGCTTTCTTCTTTCACACACTTTACCAAACTCAGTCACCAGCTTCTGCAGTTTCTCTCCCGAATCAGCCGCCAGCGCTGTATCATCAGCGAACAACAACTGACTCACTTCCCAAGCTCTCATCCACAACAGACTGCATACTTGCCCCTCTTTCCAAAACTCTTGCATTCACCTCCCTAATAACCTCATCCATAAACAAATTAAACAACCATGGAGACATCACGCATCGCTGCCGCAAACCAACATTCACTGAGAACCAATCAGTTTCCTCTCTTCCTTCTCGTACACATGCCTTACATCCTCGATAAAAACTTTTCACTGCTTCTAACAACTTGCCTCCCACACCATATATTCTTAATACCTTCCACAGAGCATCTCTATCAACTCTATCATATGCCTTCTCCAGATCCATAAATGCTACATACAAAAAATTTGTTTTTCTAAGTATTTCCCACATACATTCTTCAAAGCAAACACCTGATCCACACATCCTCTACCACTTCTGAAACCACACTGCTCTTCCCCAGTCTGATGCTCTGTACATGCCTTCACCCTCTCAATCAATACCTTCCCATATGATTTACCAGGAGTACTCAACAAACTTATACCTCTGTAATTTGAGCACTCACTTTTACCCTCTTTGCCTTTGTACAATGGCACTATGCAAGCATTCCGCCAATCCTCAGGCACCTCTCCATGAGTCATACATACATTAAATAACCTTACCAACCAGTCAACAATACAGTCACCCCCTTTTTTATCAAATTCCACTGCAATACCATCCAAACCCGCTGCCTTGCCGGCTTTCATCTTCCGCAAAGCTTTTACTACCTCTTCTCTGTTTACCAAATCATTCTCCTAACCCTCTCACTGTGCACACCACCTCGACCAAAACACCCTATATCTGCCACTCTATCATCAAACACATTCAGCAAAACTTCAAAATACTCACTAGACCTCCTTCTCACATCACCACAACTTGTTATCACCTCCCCATTAGCCCCCCTTCACTGATGTTCCCAATTGTTCCCTTGTCTTACGCACTTTATTTACCTCCTTCCAAAACATCTTTTAATTCTCCCTAAAATATGATGATACTCTCTCACCTCAACTCTCATTTGCCATCTTTTTCACCTCTTGCACCTTCCTCTTGACCTCCTGCCTCTTTCTTTTATACATCTCCCACTCATTTGCATTATTTACCAGCAAAAATCGTCTAAAAGCCTCTCTCTTCACTTTTACTAATAATCTTACTTCTTCATCCCACCACTCACTACCCTTTCTAATCTGCCCACCTCCCTCGCTTCTCATGCCACAAGCATCTTTTGCGCAAGCCATCACTGCTTCCCTGAATACATCCCATTTCTCCCCCACTCATTATCATTATCATTATCATTATCATTATTGTCTGAACTGTCGTCCACTTAGCATTTAATCTTCCCAGTATGAACAACAACAACACAGTTCTTGATGACAGAGAATTAGGGAGAAGGCTGGGGACATCCCCTGTCCTGGGGGAAAATACAGATCTTAAGGAAAGAGGATAATAGAGGAAGGAGGAGGAGGAGGAGGAGCAGGAGGAGGAGGAAGAAGAAGAGGAGGAGGAGGAGGAGGAGGAGGAGGAGGAGGAGGAGGAGTCGCCCCTTGTCCTGGTGCTGTCCACCTGCCACAAGCAGGATATGAAACATAATGTTCCAGGACGCGTCAGCTACGCAGCTGTGAACTAGGCTGTCTGACATCGCACGGGGCAATGCACGACATGATGCAAAGCTTCGTAGATCGTGTGTGTTTCCGGTGATAAACAGATTGTACGAGTAAGGCGGAAGGATGCAATGGTATCTGACCCAGAAAGCTAACTTAGGCAGCGAACCCAGACGCTCTCATCCAAGCAGCTAACCCTGGCATTTGACGCAGGCAGCTAACCCCAGCATATGACCCCAGAGAGCTAACCTCAAAATGAGATCCATGCAGCTAACTATAGCAGCTGAACCAGACAGCTAAACTTTGTTATCCTATTCAGGAAGCTAAAGCAGACGCTCTGACCCAGACAGCTAACACAGCAACAAACTCAGCCATCTGATCCAAAGGAGCTCAGCCTTATAGCTGACTCAAGTAGATAACCCTGACGCCTGATATCTGACTCAGGTAGATAACCCTGACACCTGATATCTGACTCAGGTAGATAACCCTGACACCTGATATCTGACTCAGGTAGATAACCCTGCCACCTGACATCTGACTCAGGTAGATAACCCTGACACCTGATATCTGACTCAGGTAGATAACCCTGACACCTGATATCTGACTCAGGTAGATAACCCTGACGCCTGATATCTGACTCAGGTAGATAACCCTGACACCTGATATCTGACTCAGGTAGATAACCCTGACACCTGATATCTGACTCAGGTAGATAACCCTGACACCTGATATCTGACTCAGGTAGATAACCCTGACACCTGATATCTGACTCAGGTAGATAACCCTGACACCTGATATCTGACTCAGGTAGATAACCCTGACACCTGATATCTGACTCAGGTAGATAACCCTGACACCTGATATCTGACTCAGGTAGATAACCCTGACACCTGACATCTGACTCAGGTAGATAACCCTGACATCTGACTCGGTTATGAGAACCACAACTTCACAACATTCATAACTCGCAGAGACAACATTGTGCAGTGCTGGCTGGTTATTGCTCATGGTTGTAGGATTCGTAATTTCTTGAGGTTGTGGTACAAGACGTGTGGCCAGCAGACATGCTCCAGTATGACTTGTATGAAACATGTCGTGGACGGTTAACTTAAAGCAACGAGGAACTCCTCATTATCGAGGTCATAATACAGGTATATGAAACCCTTGATGCTGTAGATGTGCTATATTCTACTATAACGTTATATGGTATAACTATATTCTACTATAACGTTATATGGTCTAAGTATACTCTACTATAACGTTATATGGTCTAAGTATATTCTACTATAACGTTATATGGTCTAAGTATACTCTACTATAACGTTATATGGTCTAAGTATATTCTACTATAACGTTATATGGTCTAAGTATATTCTACTATAACGTTATATGGTCTAAGTATATTCTACTATAACGTTATATGGTCTAAGTACACTCTACTATAACGTTATATGGTCTAAGTATATTCTACTATAACGTTATATGGTCTAAGTATATTCTACTATAACGTTATATGGTCTAAGTATATTCTACTATAACGTTATATGGTCTAAGTATATTCTACTATAACGTTATATGGTCTAAGTATACTCTACTATAACGTTATATGGTCTAAGTATACTCTACTATAACGTTATATGGTCTAAGTATATTCTACTATAACGTTATATGGTCTAAGTATATTCTACTATAACGTTATATGGTCTAAGTATATTCTACTATAACGTTATATGGTCTAAGTATACTCTACAGTTATGCTATATATGATAGTGTCTATGTATCTAAATTTCTGTGAACAAATCATCATTCCCAAGTATGTCGGTTTACCTACGTTCTTGCATCAAAAACTCAGAAAATACATCCAAAGCTTTATCATAAGAAAAGCTTTATCATAAGAAAAGCTTTATCATAAGAAAAGCTTTACTATTGGAAAAGCTTTATTACTGGAGAAGCTTTATTATTGGAAAAGCTTTATTGGAAAAGCTTTATTACTGGAAAAGCTTTAATATTGGAAAAGCTTTATTACTAGAAAAGCTTTATCATTGGAAAAGCTTTATTACTGGAAAAGCTTTATCATTGGAAAAGCTTTATCACTAGAAAATCTTTATTGAGTAAGCCACTTTACAGGACATACGATTCCACTTCGATTTGATTACAGTGCTGCAAGCATGGGTACAACAGTGACAATTATTCCTAGTGAATGGCACTGTCCTGGGGTCATATTTCCTGTAGATATACATCACACGAGATGAGAGAGACACTTACAGTTGCATCATGTGATAACATCCTTCCTTATTTACCCACTTGTTTCCTGTCTGGTAGAAGGGAGTCATTCTCATACTTTAAGCCATAACGTTTCTAGATTAATGTGATAATGAACTTAGAAATCCAGGAGGCGGTAAAGATACTCTTTTGATAGATTTCTGGCTAAAGCGCTGATTTTAGGCATACAATATATATTACGTATCTTGATAACATAATCCACTATGACCCAGTCAGAACAAAGAAACCCATTATGAATAATGAGTCACTAAATGTAAAATCATACGTTTAGTAAACACGTCACTGATGTCAAGTGAGAGTCATACATACCTCGAACGTTATCACAGTCTGATTATTAGCTTTAAATGCGTAATTCCAAGATCTAAATGAATCATATATTCGTGAACTTAGAATTTTTTGATAAAGATCATATTGTCTGTACCAAACTTAGCTGATAACACGAACACAAGAGATAAAGTTCTTATCAAAATGAGTCTTAAAGAGGCGTAGCAGAACACAGGAGAACTGAGAACTGTTCTCTTTTCATACCAGGGAATAACCACATATAGAGACCAGTTTATGTCATGAACACTAGATAAGGATCTGTGTTATGAGGGATCCTGATGTTACTATTTCTTGAAAAAAGACACAAAAATTACTTGTAATGTTTTCCTGTGATGACGTGAATGATTGTTTGCCCATAATTTCTGTTTCTGTATTCGTCTTTCATACGTGCTCATGACGACACTGAAAGTGGCGTATTTATCAGACCTTCTGCCATGTTCTGCTGCTAAATTCACAGTGTAACACGTTATTGACGTGCAACTGATGAACACTGTGCTGGGTAGTGATATCCACACAATACTTCAGATATAACACATGAGTAACTTAATTGTTCCATCAAACTATGATTGTCACTATGCATCACTATGCACATCATTAAGCCTCTATCCATATCAGTTTTACAATCCTTTATATGCACTAAAATTTTTCTCAAAATTCCAGTGATACGTACCAATGAACTGGGACATTTTGAAGTATATGGATGTTAATGTTTATCATAGAGATATAATAATGTCGTATTCCCTACAGGTCGTACAAGGCAACTAAGAAGGACGGGAACGGGGGCTGGAAACTCTCCTGTTCTTGTATTTAATTGCCTAAAAGATGGAACAGATGAAAGAGCCAAGCGAGGAGTGGTCATCTCTCTCCATGGCTAAGCGTGGGGCTATGTAAATATATGTAAATGTAACTTGCGTGAATGAGAAGGGAGAGACAGGTAACAAGTTTGATATGAGTGAAAGGTGTGCACGGGATAGTGCGAATTAGAGTGATGTGGTATAGAGGGGGCGAAATGCTGCCATTGGACCGAACCAGCACATGCGTAGAGGTCAGAGTAGACCACTAAAAGGTCTGTGAAAGCTTTGAGGAAGATGAAAGCCGGTAAGGGGGAGGGTTGGATGGTATTGCAATGGAATTTATTAAATAAAGGGGTGACTGTCTTGTTGACTGGTTGGTAAGGATATTTAATGTATGTATGACTCATGGTGAGGTGCCTGAGGACTGGCGGAATGCATGCATAGTGCCATTGTACAAAAGCAAAGGAGATGAAGGTGAGTGTTCAAATTACAGAGGTATAAATTTGTTGAGTATTCCTGGGAAATTATATGGAAGGGTATTGACCTCAGTGAGAGGGTAAAGGCATGTACAGAGCATCAGATTGGGGAAGAGCAGTGTGGTTTTAGAAGTGATAGAGGATGTGTGGATCAGGTGTTTGCTTTGAAGAATGTATGTGAGAAATACTTAGAAAAGCAGATGAATTTGTATGTAGTATTTATTGATCTGGAGAGGGCATATGATAGGGTTGATAGAGATGCTTTGTGAAAGGTTTTAAGAGTATATGGTGTGGGAGGCAAGTTGCAAGAAGGAATGAAAAGTTTTACCAAGAATGTGATGTATGTGTACGAGTAGGAAGAGAGGAAAGTGATTGGTTCCCAGTGAATGTCAGTTTGCGGCAGGGAGCGTGATGTCTCCATGGTTGTTTAATTTGTTTATGGATGGGATGGTTAGGGAGATGAATGCAAGTGTTTTGGAGATAAGGGCAAGTATGCAGTCTGTTGTGGATAAAAGGGCTTGTGAAGTGAGTCAGTTGTTGTTCGCCGATGATACAGCGCTGGTGGCTGATTCGGGTGAGAAAGTGCAGAGGTTGGTGACTATAGTGAAGTGTGTGATAGAAGAAAGTTGAGAGTAAATGTTAATAAGATGAAGGTTATCAGGTTCAGTTGGGTTGAAGGACGAGTTAATTGAGAGGTAAGTTTGAATGGAGAAAGAATGGAGGAGGAAAAGTGTTTTAGATATCTGGGAGTGGATTTGGCAGAGGATGGAACCATGGAAGCGGAAGTGAGTGTAGGGTGGGGAGAGGGCGAAAGTTCTGGGAGCGTTAAAGAATGTATGGAAGGCGAGAACATTATCTCGGAGAGCAAAAATAGGCATGTTTGAAGGAATAGTGGTTCCAACAATGTTATATGGTTCCGAGGCATGGGCTATAGATAGGGTAGTGCGGAGGAGGGTGGATGTGTTTGAAATGAGATGTTTGAAGACTATATGTGGTGTGAGGTGGTTTGATCGAGTAAGTAATGAAAGGGTAAGAGAGATGTGTGGTAATAGAAAGAGTGTGGTTGAGAGAGCAGAAGAGGGTGTGTTGAAATGATGTGGATACATTGAGAGAATGAGTAAGGAAAGATTGACAAAGAGGATGTGTCAGAGGTGGAGGGAACAAGGAGAGGCGGAAGACCAAATTGGAGGTGGAAAGATGGAGTGAAAAAGATTTTGAGTGATCGGGGCCTGAACATACAGGAGGGTAAAAGGCGTGCGAGGAATAGAGTGAATTGGCACGTTGTGGTTTACCGGGGTCGACGTGCTGTCAGTGGATTGAACCTCAGCGTGTGAGGTGTCTGGGGTAAACCATGGAAAAGTCTGTGGGTCCTGGATGTGGAAAGGGAGCTGTGGTTTCGGTGCATTACACATGACAGCTAGAGATTGAGTGTGAACGAATGTGGCCTTTGTTGTCTTCCTGGCGCTACCTCGCTGGAAGGAGGGGTGGGAGGGGGTTGCTGTTTCATGTGTTTCGGGGTGGGGACGGGAATGGATGAAGGCAGCAAGTATGAATATGTACATGTGTATATATGTATGTCTATGTATGTATATGCATGTATTCGTTGAAATCTATATGTATGTATCTGTTCGTGTATGCGTGTTTATGTATATGTATGTGTATGTGGGTGGTTGGGACATTCTTAGTCTGTTTCCTTGCGCTACTTCGCTAACGCGGGAAACAGCAATTAAGTATAATAAATAGATGAATAAATATGTAATGTATAGAACTCTGCTCCTTCGAGTTTATACCGTGAATGAAAAGTCACCTTAAGCGAGGCTGTATTTTAGAAGTAAAGTTTCATCAAGGAGTTTTCCAATTCAAAGGAGTCTACATTTCCCTGCTGCTGATAGAAGCGCAGTTTTGGTCTACCGCAGCTTTTAGTAAAGTCCTGGGTAACACTAAGACTCTCTCTCAAAAATTGACCCGAAGTAATTATAAACATGGTTCGTAAATATAGATGACAGTGCAATAACTGGGTAATATCAGTCCTTCATTATCGTTTTGTTATTTACCATTGACAAAGTTTAATTACGAAAATTGTATAAAGAAATTTAATTTACAAGCAGCATATCGTCATTTGATCGGTAGGATGTTCAGGTTCAACGTAGATTCTGCACAATTACTGGCAGGTGTTGGCAATGCAAAAGACATTCCATGAACAGTCCAATGTTCAGCATCAGTTTAATGATCTAATAGTATTTTTCATCCACATAATGAAGGAACATTAACTGCTCTGGCTATTGCTGTACACATTCAAGTTTTACCATCAAAATGTTGTAGAGATAAAAGTAAAGTTATTAGATAATAGAAGAACGGAGAGATAGTCTAATGGCAATCAATTCATTATCCCAAGCAACTTGCAATCCGAATCCTTATCATAGAGTTCGGTAGTTTTCATTCATGTTGATCTTCAGGATTCTTCCAAACATCTATAGATGTTGTGTTGCAGAAGATTGTAATGACCTGTTGTCTTCTTCTTAACATTATTACTATCTTTCGTAACTTCTGTGTTGTTTTCGCTATCCATGCAAGGTTAGGTATTTATGTACAGGTAATAAGATATGATCCTACACTTCCACAAGTTGTCACATGTCATCCCCAGGAGTTAAAGTAACGTGGGTAAGGGAAAACGGATATGTAATGTAAGTGAAGTTGTTTATAAGTTACTTGAGACGTTTTAGGACATATCTGAAACACGTATTTGCCTGTGAATGTTGTCTGACTTGTAGCGTTTGTTGATGAAAAGTGAAACATAGAAAGTAACTGTTTATGTTTAGAATATAAGTCGAAGCTGGGGATGTGTTGCTGCCTGGGAAGAAGTGAGAGTTTAGGACGCCTCAGAATGGATATTCATCATGAACAGCTTCTGAGAAGTTTGTGATTCATTTGTGGAATTAATCTTTACTTGCCAACTCTTCATACAAGACACTTAGGATCATTGTGGAAATTTCAGGTGAGTCTATAATCAGTAAGTGATCGGTCTCTTGTTAGATGTTATTTTCTCTCAATTGTACAAACGGTCTACAACATAGACATATAAACCTGCAGTAGATGTTTATTTCCAATTGTAGAGGTTTATAGCATATATAGTAATCACTACTCGTGTGTGCTTCCCTCTAGAAGAGTGTGATTGTCTCTAGTTACATTAAGGTACAATCACAAAAGCTGATGATAACATACGAGAACAATAAACTCTGAATAAATTCAGAACGATAATTTCTTGCCACAGATGTGAGTGTTCTCCAACAGCCAGCTGCAGCGTGTGTACGGGTTAGGTGTAGTCATCATCACGGGTGATCTGCCCACTTGTCCATAATAGTGGACATATTCTCCACCAGGAGGAAGTATAATGGTGATCCACTGTGTAGGTGTGTGACATACGAGTGTCCTGTTATCTTTATAGACCTTCACGTGGGGCAATATCACGTCTTAGTTTCGTGGTAACATTTCGTACAAAATTCTACGTCGTCTGACCTTTGACTACATCAGTATAGTCTACATCAACTACAATATCAGGACAGTAGACGTAGATAGTTTACTCTTACGAAGGTTTGGTATTCCGGGATGACCTCTGCGCCCAGCCATCTGGCGCTGGGTCAAGTGGAGGTCACCAGGCTGCGTCGTTCTGGGAAGCTGACAGATGGTGATCTGTTATATTCTCATGTGTATATGTACGTCAGCACACATGGCTAGGCAAGTGTTTCCTCTCGTTACGCATCACGTTACGCATCACGTTACGCATCACGTTACACCTCACGTTACGCCTCGCGTTACGCCTCACGTTATGCATCACGTTATGCATCATGTTACGCATCACGTTGCACCTCACGTTACACCTTACGTTACGCATCACGTTACATCTCACGTTACGTATCACTTTACACCTCACGTTACACCTCACGTTACACTTCACGCTACGCATCACGTTACGCATCACGTTACGCCTTACGTTACGCCTCACGTTACACCTCACGTTACGCATCACGTTACGCCTTATGTTAAGCATCACGTTACGCATCACATTACGCATCACGTTATGCCTCACGTTAGGCCTCACGTTACGCATCACGTTACGCATCACGTTACACCTCACGTTAAGCATCACGTTAGGCATCACGTTACACCTCACGTTAGGCATCACGTTACGCATCACGTTACTCCTTACGTTACGCCTCACGTTACACCTCACGTTACGCCTCACGTTATGCATCACGTTACACCTCACGTTACGCATCACGCTACACCTCACGTTACGCCTCACGTTACACCTCACGTTACGCCTCACGTTACACCTCACGTTACGCCTCACGTTACACCTCACGTTACGCCTCACGTTACACCTCACGTTACGCCTCACGTTATGCATCACGTTAAGCATCACGTTACGCATCACGCGACACCTCACGTTACACATCACGATACACCTCGTTACGCAATACGTAACGCATCATGTTACGCCTCACGTTACGCCTCACGACTTTTCTTGCTAAGCTTGGTGTCACAGTATGATAACCTGCAGAGGTCTGGACCCCAGGCTGCAGTGTGTTGTGTAGTTTTCTGAATTAAAAGTAAAACCAAATAACTTTTTTATTTTTCGTTTCGTTGTTTCATCATCTGAGAAATTTGTGATGGTGACATCTTTATAGTTATCTGTAACATGATATGATTACAAAGTCCCTGGGGATCACATGTGACTCCATTTGTCACATATAAATTATTTCATATCAAGAATTGTGAATCCGAAAGACATTAACTCAAAGTAGGTAGACAGTTGTGGGTAGTTACTGGATCTTCCCAGCGGGTCTCATCATGGCAGTGTGCACGGTGTAGGGGATCATCATGGCAGTGTGCACGGTGTAGGGGTTCATCATGGCAGTGTGCACGGTGTGGGGGTTCATCATGGCAGTCTGCACGGTGTAGGGTCTCATCATGGCAGTCTGCACGGTGTAGGGGCTCATCATGGCAGTGTGCACGGTGTAGGGGTTCATCATGGCAGTCTGCACGGTGTAGGGGCTCATCATGGCAGTGTGCACGGTGTAGGGGTTCATCATGGCAGTCTGCACGGTGTAGGGGCTCATCATGGCAGTCTGCACGGTGTAGGGGCTCATCATGGCAGTCTGCACGGTGTAGGGGATCATCATGGCAGTCTGCACGGTGTAGGGGCTCATCATGGCAGTCTGCACGGTGTAGGGGTTCATCATGGCAGTCTGCACGGTGTAGGGGCTCATCATGGCAGTGTGCACGGTGTAGGGGCTCATCATGGCAGTGTGCACGGTGTAGGGGCTCATCATGGTAGTCTGCTCGGTGTAGGGGCTCATCATGGTAGTCTGCTCGGTGTAGGGGATCATCATGGCAGTCTGCACGGTGTAGGGGATCATCATGGCAGTCTGCACGGTGTAGGGGCTCATCATGGCAGTCTGCACGGTGTAGGGGCTCATCATGGCAGTCTGCACGGTGTAGGGGCTCATCATGGTAGTCTGCTCGGTGTAGGGGATCATCATGGCAGTCTGCACGGTGTAGGGGCTCATCATGGCAGTCTGCACGGTGTAGGGGCTCATCATGGTAGTCTGCTCGGTGTAGGGGATCATCATGGCAGTCTGCACGGTGTAGGGGATCATCATGGCAGTCTGCACGGTGTAGGGGCTCATCATGGCAGTCTGCACGGTGTAGGGGCTCATCATGGCAGTCTGCACGGTGTAGGGGCTCATCATGGTAGTCTGCTCGGTGTAGGGGATCATCATGGCAGTCTGCACGGTGTAGGGGCTCATCATGGTAGTCTGCTCGGTGTAGGGGCTCATCATGGCAGTCTGCACGGTGTAGGGGCTCATCATGGCAGTCTGCACGGTGTAGGGGTTCATCATGGTAGTCTGCTCGGTGTAGGGGATCATCATGGCAGTCTGCACGGTGTAGGGGATCATCATGGCAGTCTGCACGGTGTAGGGGCTCATCATGGCAGTCTGCACGGTGTAGGGGCTCATCATGGCAGTCTGCACGGTGTAGGGGCTCATCATGGTAGTCTGCTCGGTGTAGGGGATCATCATGGCAGTCTGCACGGTGTAGGGGCTCATCATGGCAGTCTGCACGGTGTAGGGGCTCATCATGGTAGTCTGCTCGGTGTAGGGGATCATCATGGCAGTCTGCACGGTGTAGGGGATCATCATGGCAGTCTGCACGGTGTAGGGGCTCATCATGGCAGTCTGCACGGTGTAGGGGTTCATCATGGCAGTGTGCACGGTGTAGGGGATCATCATGGCAGTCTGCACGGTGTAGGGGCTCATCATGGCAGTCTGCACGGTGTAGGGGCTCATCATGGCAGTCTGCACGGTGTAGGGGCTCATCATGGCAGTCTGCACGGTGTAGGGGCTCATCATGGCAGTCTGCACGGTGTAGGGGCTCATCATGGCAGTCTGCACGGTGTAGGGGCTCATCATGGCAGTCTGCACGGTGTAGGGGCTCATCATGGCAGTCTGCACGGTGTAGGGGATCATCAAGAAGGAGTAGACGAGGACATTATCCAGAGTTACGTGACTCACTCACTGTGGCTTCCTTATTGATCCTTAACAGACAAGTAGCGAAGAAATCAACTGTGATAACGTGATTTCTAAACTTGAAGATGAAAATGTATTTAACTCTGCCTTGACACAGGTAAGTACCTGCCTCTACTGTCTCACAGTTGGTTCTGTTTCTCATACGAAGTTAGTATCTGTGTTACATATTTGAAGCTCAATCATTTTTCATGATTGCAGGAACTTTAATGAGTTCATGTGTTAGTGAACAACAACTGTATTAGTTGGGAATTTACATATCTTGATCTTGTTTTACTTTTGTAGCTTTTGAGAAGAATTTTGGAAACAATTCATTTGTCTCTGATTAATCTGATCTTTGACCTTGTGTTTTACTGTCCGTTATACGAGAATGTCTCTCTTAATAACTACGCATTTCATGGTGGCAAAACTAACTGTCAGTCAGGTCAAGGCTGGAGAGCTGGTCTGAGGTCACATTATTATGACTGCGCCAGGAATGTGTAGGAGGTCAGGAGGTGCGTCCTTACTGTTGTTTTCTCCACTGTGGGCAGAGCGATAGCCTCCCTCTCTCTCTTCATAGCCTTTCCCAGTCATTACCAGAACCATCCTCCCATGTCTATATATATATGAACCTTCTCATTATATCTTTATTTCTTCACGTGAGGAAAGCAAACTGCTGATGTATATTCCAGGGAAGGTTGATCTTGCTTTCCAAACACGTGAAGGTAATTATAGGAGTAATTAAAGTATAGTTTGCCTCTCACACGATCCTCCTGAGTGACCATCAGCTAATAAGTTTGACGTTGTGTTTATTCTGAAGTTCCTCTTTCAGTTCAGTTCTTGTCACTTGTGTCTGGCAGCATAAGTCCTTACCTGGTCTACTTACCTTTTTCCATACTCGTTCTTTTCTATTTGGAGAACAATTGTGTTACTGAGAACATCTACTGCCGAGTTGACGACTGCCACTACAATTAAGACTACTGACCATAGTTAAGATGTTGCTGTTATGAAAAATCCGACTCCTGCGTCAGGATGTTGTGCTCCTGTGGAGGTAAGGACGATGTGTGACGTAGATGATTGCTCTGTAGAGAAGATGACTGATCAGTGGATCACCAGGAAGGCGCTAAGAAGGCGACCCTCTTGAATGGTTAAGATGCTCCTGTTCTGGTTGTTTTCTTTGCTATTTCCAGAAGATGATAACGAGTAACATAAACATTATTGAAGCAAGTGTTTGCGTCAGATGATGTCGCTGTCAAGTCAGAAGATGTAGTCTGTGATGTTCCCAAGACACAAGCTCGCTTTGTGAACAGATAATTGATCTTCTCCGTTCCATAAATCATGTCTCCAGGATTCATCAAATATTCTCATCTATCTTACAAGACTTGTCAGCTGTATGTTAGATAAGAAGTGAAAGAATATCACAATAAAGCTATAAAGTCTCATTCGTTGCAGTATGGAGTCCTGCTTGTAGCCAGTGTGATATGAACTCTTCTCACGTTATCATCTCTCAGGCTCTCACCTGTCTATATCCGTCCTTCTCCGTCCACCGCCGCGTTGCTTTTCTCTCTCAGTTCTTCAGGTATCGTTTCGTCCATCTGTTCTTAGGAGTTGCCGGCATGCGTTCCAGTCTCTAGGACTCGTGGCGGCAAGCGAACGGCTGCTTCTTCCCATAGTTTGAATGTGAACTTCAGCCACACGAAGATTGGCCACTTGTGTACCTCCTTATCTCGACGTACAACGAAGCTGCGGAGTTCTGCTACTTTCGTCTCTTCCTCTTCCTCTCGCTTTTCCATATTTCAAGGCTCGAGTCAGCAAAAACCTGAGGAGTTCAAATTATCCTCCGATGTATTTTTCTTTGTAACTAATTATCTTACATTTTCCACTGACGCGGCAGCCATGCGCACGACTGTGACCATGGTAGCAAGGTGCCTACGATGAGGGATAGTGAGACTTGATCCTGAATAGAAGATACGAAGAACAAATTATGATATTTGTATGATACTGAATTCCTTAACAGCCAGAATCTTGTATCATCTATACGTAATACTGGATTATCTCTCACACAATATCTCGAAAAGACATACAGACGAATTCAATCAGTAAAGAAACGTTTGGAAACTACCATCACATGCAGATGTAGAATTATGAGAATCATTTATCCAGATGTCATATTATGTATGTCAGAGCACAAGTGCAATTTCACATATATATCATATGATGCAGGAAGTTCCAGTTAAGTCATATTGATTACGAAAACTACAGAAAATATAATTGCTTTTAAGTACATAATATATTCATGTGTAGCTAATTCTTTCCAAGTTATGGCACTCAAAACACGACCGTCTTCCACAGGTCTGGTGTTTAGACTTACTGAAGCAGTAAGATAGTAACAAGGAAATCCCTCAAGACAACATAAAAGTGGCATCCGATTTAGAGAAACGTTCATTGTGTTAGGATGATTCATTGTGCAGTACAACGATCTTATAAACGAATATTACAGAACGAAATCCTTGATAATCAGCCAACATAAATCGTAACTAGGAAGATAACCCACTCAAATAAATGCGTCTCAGCAATCAATCCTGTGTTCAGTAATGTAGTTAGCAAAGTTCTGGCCGAAATAAGAGCTTGACACAACTTACATATATTACAACTTCAGTTAATTTTAGATAATCAATTTCTTAAAACGTTATGAGATCTATACTTATGTTGAGTCCCTATGGTATGGTTAACTCAGCCTGAGTCATAACTTTACATCTGCAGAAAACGACAAAAGATAACAACAAAACAGAGTACATATCAGATCACAAAGGTTGAAATCTTGTTTCTTATTTTCATAGGAACTGAGCTAGCATGACTGGAATGCCTCACTCTTGGCCATCTCAGAGTCGAGTCAAAACACGGAATGAAGAGTGACACAGGAAATAGGTCGTAAGGTCTCTGTAGACCTGACTCTTATAGATGGAAAGGATCGTTGGAAGAATATGATTACGGGAGAAAGATGAGAATTTCATTTTCTTGTTGTTCGAGGAATGAAGGAGGTATCATCACGTGTGGCCAGCCTGTGTGAAGCTGCAGCCAGGAGCGTGAGGTGAAGGCTAAGCCTTCGTGGCAGAGATACACACAGACGCTCAAGGCAGCAATAACCAAAACATTGCCTGAAGAACAAGGAAAAGGAAGTAATATCACTGCAGACAGAGACGGCTGATCAACGCAAGGAAGTAGCTGGGATTCGATTAGGTAGAAAGGTTTTGATTCCACTCTGGCTTGTGAGAGCTGAAGGACGACCTACTATACATAATCAGAGGAATTAAAACAGCAACAGACAGGTGGATCACTCAGAGGCTGTACGTGATAATGGAAAACATAAAGAATATTGTGATGGTAAGAGGAGAATCGTCAAACAGATGACGCATTGAGAATGACATGTAAACTTTGAATGTAGATAATGAAGCTCAGATAATGTCAGTCATGGAATGGCAACGAAGTATTCGTTAAGTTCCTTTCTAAAACATGTCTTTAGCGTTGCTGTGAACTACTTGATACATCATTATTCATTACTCTAACAATCGTTTTAAATTTTAGTTATCATTTACTTCCTTTAACTGGGTCGTCACTTATCTGTTGCTGCCTCTCGCAAGGTCCTCAGGCATTGACTCTCGATACGTCTTTACTCTTTTTCACTGCCTCTCACAATGTCCTCGCTTACTTGTTACAGCCTCCTATAATGTCTTCAGCTGTCTGTTACTGCCTCTCACAAGGTCTTTTTTTTTTATTTTTGCTGCCTCTCAGAAAGTCCTCAGTTATCTATTACTGCCTCACACAAGGCCCTCATTCATCTGTTGCTATCCCTCACAAGGTCTTCAGTTCTCTGTTACTGCTTCTGACAAGTCCTCATTTATCTCTTGCTGCCTCTCACAAGGTCTTCAGTTGTCTGTTACTGCCTCTCACAAGGTCTTCAGTTGTCAGTTACTGCCTCAAAAAGTCCTTCGTTGTATTTACTGCTTTTCACATAGTCCACCGTTAATAATTATATAAACAAATAAACTGTAGTTGTTGCCGTAATGTGCGATGAAGATATAGTTGGCAAGGATGTTACTGAACAACTCTCTCCGTTCTACCAGTAAGTCCTGATCCACTTCTCATGTCAGTCAACCATAATACATCAAGACGTGCAACGTATTCGAGAGAGTCGATTATAACGGGACTGTGTTCGTGTATATGTGCTGTGCAAGAAGTAGAAAAGATACCACAATAAATGATTTATTCATGACTCAAACTCATCGTTGGTCAAAAACAACAAATATGATAGTGATGAATAATGCTGGAAAATGACTCATTTGTTCCACTTCTCCTCAGGATCTACATCAGAATAGGATCTCATATTTCTTAACCCAACATACACAAAGTTATGACTAGAAGTCTATGCTAAGATGCCATACCGGAACTCAACAAAGCTATGAAAATATTATTCATTCTCTTCGTCGACCTCTTTTACATGATGATGATCATGATGATGATGATGATCATCATCATATCTTCTTCTTCTTCTTCTTCTTCTTCTTCTTCTTCTTCTTCTTCTTCTTCTTCTCCTTCTTCTTCTTCTTCTTTTCTACTACCTTTAGTGACATCAGAACAACGCTTCACTACCCAACTTCCTACACAGGTCAACAGCTCATACATCGGAGATGTTCATATAGCTCTCGTTCTGAGTAAAGAAATGTATATATGTCATGATATATGTCTTTGCCTTATACTTCCATGTTTTCATATGAACCTCCCATCATAAACACGTCTGAGTAAGAGTTACAGTACTTGTAAGGGTCAGGTTCTCGTAGCTGATATGGTTATCAATGCTTCTCTGTGTACTGAAATCTGAGCAATTCCAAAGTCTACAGAGGGCACGTATGGTGTAAATATGAGGGATCGTTCATATATTATAATTCACTTATCGTCTTAACATGAATGAGTCCAAAGACACGATATCTTTCATACACTTTTCTAGTGACGAAACAATAAAGAAAAGAAACAACTGAAAAAAATTTCATAAATGTAAATTGATGTAAGGATGGAAATGCCAATCAGTTTGCAAAATAAGAAGAAAAAGGTGTGATGTAGCTACAGCTCATCCTCATATTGGATAGTCAAGGAATATTGGTTTTATGTCGTCGTTTATGAACCTAACCTAACCTAACCTAACCTAATGACAGTGCTATAAGATGGCAGTCACTGGCAAGAGCATCTTGAAGAACAGTGTCTTGTAAACTTGTAGACTAAGGTAATGATGGTTGGTCTTTATGTCAAACCGCAAGTTTACATCCTGCGAGTCTACATGCTTCACTGGTTTACACTGGAATGCTCTATGTTTATGCAAAGTTTACTGGTTTACACTGGGATGCTCTGGGTGTATGCAAGCATCATTTTGTTTACATCGGGATGCTCTGTCATGTGCAATTAATTGTGCTAATTGCGTGATCACGTTTAGTTCATATTGTCATCACACTACCAATCAAGTAAGTGGAAATAACGTAAAAACCCATTTATCTTTGGCTGTCAAGGGTTATGTAGGGACGATGTCTCAACTGTATCATCTAAATTCCTGTTTGCATAAGTTTACGGCAGCTTCATCCACTCTCCATCCTTCGGTTTTGAAATGTTTTGTTACTTGCTGTAGTCTAAGGTGATTTGAGTTTGTTATAATCTAAGGTCATCTGAGCTTGTTATAATCAAAGGTCATCTGTGGTTGTCATAACTTAAGGTCATCTGAACTTGTTGTAACCTAAGGTCATCTGAACTTGTTGTAACCTAAGGTCATCTGAGCTTGTTATAACCTAAGGTCATCTGAGCTTGTTGTAATCTAAGGTCATCTGAGCTTGTTATAATCTAAGGTAATCTGAGGCATGACTGGCAGAAACTGAATGAGGATTTCCTTCTCGTCCCTCGCCTCCTCTTCCGTGTTCTACCACCCAACTATAATTAGCTCCTCTGTGTTGCCTCCTGTTTCCAGGTAGAGTCTTCCTCGTCATCTTCTCATGATCAAAGTCTCATTATAACTAAAACAAAATAATGAGATACTGATTAACTTTCTCATTATTTATGTGAAGAATCTGATCTTTATTTCGTAACTGATGGAAATCATCACTGTACACCATTGTCAACTCCCTCGACCAGGGAATTCTTCAATATTATATCTAAAGACGTATTTACATTATGCAAATTTTTGACGCATCAAAGACCTTCTTCAGACAGAACAGATCAATAGTCGAGCGAAATCATAACTCCGATTTCTGTAATCAATCACTGGATGTTTCTGTGTACAAAATTGACTTTAAATCTAGTAAGGTTTGTGAAAAGGTAGCTATAATGTGCAACCAATCAGGTGTCGGAATACATATCATGAATCATAATTAGTTATCTTAAGATGCAAACTTGACCGTTAATCAGGCAATCATGTTTAAAACACTGTCCTTCTTACTGTTACGTTGGTACGTATCTTGCTGTTACATAATGGAAGATCTGTGCAGAGATGTCTTGGAGGAGTCTTACGTGTCAATATATATATGACTGTCCTCTTGATCTGATTTTGGCAATTATTATACACCCTCTCTCATTTATGAGAACTATGATTATAGATATACATTCTGATTCTAGATAGTTTAGTATGGTATATCTGCCAGTCTTACTGTGACTCTTCTAAGGTGTAGGTAGATTCATCAAGATAGTATTCTCATTAATCTTGAAGTTCTTAGGCCAATTCATGTCTGCAAAGAATCCATCAACAGCTGTTGTACTGTTAAGGACAACAAGTAAGATTAATCGTTCAACACACTTGATCTAGAGTTGTGCTGGGGAGACCGTGGCTGCTACCTAGGACCATATAGATCCTACAGTGTAAACATCATGTTATGTCTCGTGAGATATAAGGAACAAAAGATCTCGTCCATAGTTAATGGATCACCTTTCAACACAGCATTTGATCCTTTTGTTATCGACGTCTCAAATTCGTCTGCGTTAAATCTTTCTTCTGTCCCATTCATTTCTCCCGCAGATTTCCATGAAAGATCACCTGTGTACATCGCATGTGCCACTATAACTGCACGCTTGTATTTGATAAGAATATTCTGGGTTGTTAAAAACAACAGAGCTAAGAATACTTCTCTTGTGGCACCTATCCTTAGTCAGGGCCACTTACCAGTCCGTCAGTACGACACAGTCAGGGTCACTTACCAGTCCGTCAGTACAACACAGACAGGGTCACTTACCAGTCCGTCAGTACGACACAGTCAGGGTCACTTACCAGTCCGTCAGTACAACACAGTCAGGGCCACTTACCAGTCCGTCAGTACGACACAGTCAGGGTCACTTACCAGTCCGTCAGTACAACACAGTCAGGGACACTTACCAGTCCGTCAGTACGACACAGTCAGGGCCACTTACCAGTCCGTCAGTACGACACAGTCAGGGTCACTTACCAGTCCGTCAGTACAACACAGTCAGGGCCACTTACCAGTCCGTCAGTACAACACAATCTAGTCTTCTTCACTGCTACACATCTCCAGCAGTGTCTGCAGTGTAGTGTTGACCTCCCTGGTCAGTCTAGCCTTCTTCACTGCAACACATCTCCAGCAGTGTCTGCAGTGTAGTGTTGACCTCCCTGGTCAGTCTAGCCTTCTTCACTGCAACACATCTCCAGCAGTGTCTGCAGTGTAGTGTTGACCTCCCTGGTCAGTCTAGCCTTCTTCACTGCAACACATCTCCAGCAGTGTCTGCAGTGTAGTGTTGACCTCCCTGGTCAGTCTAGCCCTGGGCTGAGCACGTCAGGAAACTTTACTGACGTTAGAACCCAAACTTTACCGTGTTATCAGCGCAGGTTTCCCGGGCTGCTGGACCCACTCTTGGCTGGAGGGAGAACAACGACACCCAGGTCACACAGGTCACACAGGTCACACAGGTCCGGCTGGTGGCGTCCATGACCTGACTCTGAATTAGTGATGCGAGCTGGATAATCTAATATTGATGGATGGGAATTGCAATGACACAGCCTTGATGACCACAGTGTTCCATGACGTATATTCTAGCATTTAATACTGTTTCTTTTGCCGTTGGGACTTGATCGAACTTCATTTCATTTACATTATATTTATTCGCTCATGACAACAGACTGTGTGCAGAATCAAGACCCATAAGGACACATCTTGAGCGTACTTTCCCATAAGAACAAGAAAGCCTGAACTCTGACCCACAAGTAAAGTTTCTGAAATTGTAACATTGTTGAAGGTTAGTCCATGTTGTGAGGCGTATCTCATACCGTCAACAACACACTCGAAAGCAACAGATAAACAGATAAGGTTATGACTTGTACAGACGTAACCAGGTTGTTAGGCGGAGTCTTGACCTGGGAAACAAAATATACAACTCGCAGGATTCGTGGTGTCTGATAAGGTAAAGTTAGGAAATATTCTTAGAAAAATTTCGAAAGTGAAATGAATATCAATATCCAGTCAACCACGAACAGTACTTCACGAACACACGACTGACAGTCACTCACGACTGACAGTCACACACGACTGACAGTCACACACGACTGATTATCATCTAACTTTTCTCTTTGATCTGGTCTTCTGCTCAGTTATTTTGTAACCTGGTGTGAGTCGACCCTTCATTTTATTTCACCTTATGGTGTTATCATCTGTTATCACTTATTGAACAACTTGAGTAAGTTAAAGTAACTAGAAACAGGATACAATGTATCGATGTATGAGAATCACAAGAATTCCAGGAAGATGAGGTTAGAAGAGTGTGTTACTCTTGTTCAAAATACTCTACATGAAGACATACAGTGAGCAGAGGTATATATAAATGAACGGATCTTCCAATTGCCCTCATATGAATGATATTCACTGTTTATGTCAATACAATGATTCATGTGTAAATGTTCTTATGAAATTCCTTTCCTTCTTCCACCACAACCTCATCCTCGCTTCATGCCGAGTTGAACAGTGGTTAAGGAGAGCCTGCGCCTGGCTAGCATTATAAGCATGGAATGGATGTTCGTGAGAGCACTCCAGCCAATCTACAAAGTGGTAAGATTGGTTCAGTGTTTTCCACACAGTCATTATATTTCTTTAGTCAGGCTGAAGCCTCATAACACGGGCAGCTGATAATGGCACCAGCGGAGTGGATGTTCTCCATCACCCTGCAGGTCCCAGCGCACAAACCTGTCACCTCCTGATTTAGAATTTGGAACGCTGGAACGAAATGGCATTTTGGCAAGCAGAGCAATTTCACAAACATGGCCAGGTCTAGGAAAAGCAGACAATGTTTTTGTTTGTTTGTCTTACTGTTTGTTCACTATGTCGTCATCAGGTAAGGTCATAACCTGGATGTTGGCCATCATACGTGGGTGGCTGAAGCCTGGCTTGGGATATTCTTCATATATATTCTGGGAATATTCAGTATGAATGTTCTGGGAATATCCAGTATAATTGTTCTGGGAATATCCAGTATAATTGTTCTGGGAATATCCAGTATAATTGTTCTGGGAATATCCAGTATAATTGTTCTGGGAATATCCAGTATAATTGTTCTGGGAATATCCAGTATAATTGTTCTGGGAATATCCAGGATAATTGTTTTAGGAATACTTTGTATAATTCATGCTTTTTTTTAGATTAGATAAATACTGTTAAATCCTCAGGTGTTCATCATCACGACTGTTCATGTAACACATTAGTAAGTTTTCTATGAACATTTTTCCTTAGTATGATTGATTGATTATATCAGAGACCAATACGAGAAGTTGTCTGTTCAAGGTGGGGGACTTACTGGCATCAACCATCGTTTGTGTACCTTCTGCCCAGACTGCCAGATTGTGATCCCTTACAAACACGTACAATAAGGATCCAGTAGCAAGGCTTGCTTCACGGAAGACAATGCTATCCCATACACTGCTGTAGGATATGCTTTAGATACAATATTATGATCATATTTCATTATCTTGAAACAGTTCAGATATCGTAATTACCTATATCATGTTTTCGTCTGATGGTAACGATAGATTTATTGAAAATCTTGATATATTTAACAGGCAGTCGAGGTTCAAATGTTTCATTTCTCGTCACTTAGATATTAAATCGTCTCTTAAGATGAGATCTCCAATACCTTTATGAGTTTTAACGTTCTTAGATAATCTTATTGGTCGGTTATCTAACTACTATTTCCTGGAGGCAGCATCTGGTTTACTCTAGTGGGGTAACAGCGAACTTGAAGATGTTCTATGTATCATGATCAATTCTGTTCCTGCTAAGTGTTCGGCCTCACCTGTGACCCATGATACGTCTCTTGGTGATCCATGTGTCGTGAGAACATCCGACCTTCCACCTCCTCCTCCTCCAGCCATTTAAGCATAACCTTTGCCGTGTGTGACGCTGTTCCATCTGGCTGGAGCCACGTCTGTCCTCCAGTGACTGTCCTCCGTCAGGCTGGTGCTGGGTCGTAGACAGCATGTTACATATGTAGTGACTCTATACCTGATCACGTACACATGACTAACTTACCTACAGATATTTCATCTGTTTCTAATATTGAGGAAATCTGGTAGTTTCATATATATATATATATATACATATATATATATATATATATATATATATATATATATATATATATATATATACATATATATATATATATGTATATATATATATATATATATATATATATATATATATATATATATATATATATATATATATATATATATATATATATATATATATATATATATATTATCCCTGGGGATAAGGGATTAAGAATACTTCCCACGTATTCCCTGCGTGTCGTAGAAGGCGACTAAAAGAGGAGGGAGTGGGGGGCTGGAAATCCTCCCCTCTCGTTTTTTTTTTTTTTTTAATTTTCCAAAAGAAGGAACAGAGGGGCCAGGTGAGGATACTCCAAAAAAGGCCCAGTCCTCTGTTCTTAACGCTACCTCGCTAATGCGGGAAATGGCGAATAGTTTAAAAGAAAAAGGTATATATATATATATATATATATATATATATATATATATATATATATATATATATATATATATATATATATATATATATATATATATATATATATATATAAACCCTAGCCTGAGCAAGATTTCCATTCTATTGGCCGACTCTGTGGGGTATGAACATGTGGGGTGACTGTGGACCAGTTGCCATAACCAAGATTCGAACGTCTGCGCTCGACCCTGTGTGATCGGTGAGTGGATCTTGGTCAGTAGGGCTGACCGCTACACCAGGGAGGTCAAGTGATCTAGCAGTCATATCTTTGCTCTCATCATGAAAGTGACCAATCCTCGTTATGTATTATGAAAAAAAGAAATATCGACAATAAACATAAACTAAATTTATAAGGAATATTTTTATTTTTTTATTATACTTTGTCGCTGTCTCCCGCGTTTGCGAGGTAGCGCAAGGAAACAGACGAAAGAAATGGCCCAACCCCCCCCCCCCATACACATGTATATACATACGTCCACACACGCAAATATACATACCTACACAGCTTTCCATGGTTTACCCCAGACGCTTCACATGCCTTGATTCAATCCACTGACAGCACGTCAACCCCGGTATACCGCATCGCTCCAATTCACTCTATTCCTTGCCCTCCTTTCACCCTCCTGCATGTTCAGGCCCCGATCACACAAAATCTTTTTCACTCCATCTTTCCACCTCCAATTTGGTCTCCCTCTTCTCCTCGTTCCCTCCACCTCCGACACATATATCCTCTTGGTCAATCTTTCCTCACTCATTCATTCCATGTGCCCAAACCACTTCAAAACACCTTTTTCTGCTCTCTCAACCACGCTCTTTTTATTTCCACACATCTCTCTTACCCTTACATTACTCACTCGATCAAACCACCTCACACCACACATTGTCCTCAAACATCTCATTTCCAGCACATCCATCCTCCTGCGCACAACTCTATCCATAGCCCACGCCTCGCAACCATACAACATTGTTGGAACCACTATTCCTTCAAACATACCCATTTTTGCTTTCCGAGATAATGTTCTCGACTTCCACACATTCTTCAAGGCCCCCAGAATTTTCGCCCCCTCCCCCACCCTATGATCCACTTCCGCTTCCATGGTTCCATCCGCTGCCAGATCCACTCCCAGATATCTAAAACACTTCACTTCCTCCAGTTTTTCTCCATTCAAACTCACCTCCCAATTGACTTGACCCTCAACCCTACTGTACCTAATAACCTTGCTCTTATTCACATTTACTCTTAACTTTCTTCTTCCACACACTTTACCAAACTCAGTCACCAGCTTCTGCAGTTTCTCACATGAATCAGCCACCAGCGCTGTATCATCAGCGAACAACAACTGACTCACTTCCCAAGCTCTCTCATCCCCAACAGACTTCATACTTGCTCCTCTTTCGAAAACTCTTGCATTTACTTCCCTAACAACCCCATCCATAAACAAATTAAACAACCATGGAGACATCACACACCCCTGCCGCAAACCTACATTCACTGAGAACCAATCACTTTCCTCTCTTCCTACACGTACACATGCCTTACATCCTCGATAAAAACTTTTCACTGCTTCTAACAACTTTCCTCCCACACCATATATTCTTAATACCTTCCACAGAGCATCTCTATCAACTCTATCATATGCCTTCTCCAGATCCATAAATGCTACATACAAATCCATTTGCTTTTCTAAGTATTTCTCACATACATTCTTCAAAGCAAACACCTGATCCACACATCCTCTACCACTTCTGAAACCACACTGCTCTTCCCCAATCTGATGCTCTGTACATGCCTTCACCCTCTCAATCAATACCCTCCCATATAATTTACCAGGAATACTCAACAAACTTATACCTCTGTAATTTGAGCACTCACTCTTATCCCCTTTGCCTTTGTACAATGGCACTATGCACGCATTCCGCCAATCCTCAGGCACCTCACCATGAGTCATACATACATTAAATAACCTTACCAACCAGTCAACAATACAGTCACCCCCTTTTTTAATAAATTCCACTGCAATACCATCCAAACCTGCTGCCTTGCCGGCTTTCATCTTCCGCAAAGCTTTCACTACCTCTTCTCTGTTTACCAAATCATTTTCCCTAACCCTCTCACTTTGCACACCACCTCGACCAAAACACCCTATATCTGCCACTCTATCATCAAACACATTCAACAAACCTTCAAAATACTCACTCCATCTCCTTCTCACATCAACACTACTTGTTATCACCTCCCCATTTGCGCCCTTCACTGAAGTTCCCATTTGCTCCCTTGTCTTACGCACTTTATTTACCTCCTTCCAGAACATCTTTTTATTCTCCCTAAAATTTAATGATACTCTCTCACCCCAACTCTCATTTGCCCTTTTTTTCACCTCTTGCACCTTTCTCTTGACCTCCTGTCTCTTTCTTTTATACATCTCCCACTCAATTGCATTTTTTTCCCTGCAAAAATCGTCCAAATGCCTCTCTCTTCTCTTTCACTAATACTCTTACTTCTTCATCCCACCACTTACTACCTTTTCTAATCAACCCACCTCCCACTCTTCTCATGCCACAAGCATCTTTTGCGCAATCCGTCACTGATTCCCTAAATACATCCCATTCCTCCCCCACTCCCCTTACTTCCATTGTTCTCACCTTTTTCCATTCTGTACTCAGTCTCTCCTGGTACTTCCTCACACAGGTCTCCTTCCCAAGCTCACTTACTCTCACCACCCTCTTCACCCCAACATTCACTCTTCTTTTCTGAAAACCCATACAAATCTTCACCTTAGCCTCCACAAGATAATGATCAGACATCCCTCCAGTTGCACCTCTCAGCACATTAACATCCAAAAGTCTCTCTTTCGCACGCCTGTCAATTAACACGTAATCCAATAACGCTCTCTGGCCATCTCTCCTACTTACATAAGTATACTTATGTATATCTCGCTTTTTAAACCAGGTATTCCCAATCATCAGTCCTTTTTCAGCACATAAATCTACAAGCTCTTCACCATTTCCATTTACAACACTGAACACCCCATGTATACCAATTATTCCCTCAACTGCCACATTACTCACCTTTGCATTCAAATCACCCATCACTATAACCCGGTCTCGTGCATCAAAACCACTAACACACTCATTCAGCTGCTCCCAAAACACTTGCCTCTCATGATCTTTCTTCTCATGCCCATATATATATATATATATATATATATATATATATATATATATATATATATATATATATATATATATATATATATATATATATATATATATATATATATATATATATATATATATGGGAGATGTATAAAAGAAAGAGGCAAGAGATCAAGAGAAAGGTGCAAGAGGTGAAAAAGAGGGCAAATGAGAGTTGAGGTGAGAGAGTATCATTAAATCTTTTAGGGACAATAAAAAGGAAGGAGGTAAACAAAAGTGCGTAAGACAAGAGAACAAATGGCAACATCGGTGAAGGGGGCAAATGGGGAGGTGATGAGAAGCAGTGGTGAAGTGAGAGGGAGATGGAATGAATATTTTGAAGGTTTGTTGAATGTATTTGATGATAGAGTGGCAGACAAAGGGCGTTTTGGTCGAGGTTATGTGCAAAGTGAGAGGGTCAGGGAGAATGATTTGGCAAACAGAGAAGGGGTAGTGAAAGCTTTGCGGAAGATGAAAGCCGGCAAGGGGGCGGGTTTGTAAGGTATTGCTGTGGAATTTATTAAAAAAGCTGGGTGACTGTATTGTTGACTGGTTGGTGTGGATATTCAGTGTATGTATGGCTCAAGGTGAAGTGCCTGAGGATTGGCCGAATGCATGCATACTACCATTGTACAGAGACAAAGTGGATAAAGGTGAGTGTTCAAAATACAGAGGCATAAGTTTGTTGAGTATTCCTGGGAAAATATATGGAAGGGTATTGATTGAGAGGGTCAAGGCATGTAAAAAGAATCAAACTGGGGAAGAGCAGTGTGGTTTCAGAAGTGGTAGAGGATGTGTGGATCAGGTGTTTGCTCTGAAGAATGTATGTGAGAAATACTTAGAAAAGCAAATGGATTTGTATGTAGCATTTATGGATCTGGAGAAGGCATATGATAGAGTTGATAGAGATGCTCTGTGAAAAGTATTAAGAGTATATAGTGTGGAAGGTAAGTTGCTGGAAGCAGCGAAAAGTCTTTACCGAGGATGTAAGGCATGTGTACGTGTAGGAAGAGAGGAAATTGATTGGTACCCAGTGAATGTCGGTTTGCGGCAGGGGTGCGTGGTGTCTCCATGGTTGTTTAATTTGTTTATGGATGGGGTTATTAGCAAGGCGAATGCAAGAGTTTTGGAGAGATGGGCAAGTATGCAGTCTGTTGTGGGTGAGAAAGCTTGGGAAGTGTGTCAGTTGTTGTTCGCTGATGATACAGCGCTGGTGGCTGATTCGGGTGAGAAACTGCAGAATCTGGTGACTGAGTTTGGTAAAGTGTGTGAAAGAAGAAAGCTGAGAGTAAATGTGAATAAGAGCAAGGTTAATAGGTTCAGTAGGGTTGAGGAAAAGTAAATTGGGAGGTAAGTTTGAATGGACGAAAACTGGAGGAAGTGAAGTGTTTTAGACATCTGGGAGTGGATTTGGCAGCGGATGGAACTATGGAAGCGGAAGTGAGTCAAAGGGTGGGGGAGGGGGCGAAGGCTTTGGGAGCGTTGAAAAATGTGTGGAAGGCGAGAACGTTATCTCAGAGCGCAAAAACAGTGATGTTTGAAGGAATAGTGTTCCAACAATGTTATATGGTTGTGAGGCATGGGCTATAGATAGGGTTGTGCAGAGGAGGGTGGATGTGCTGGCAATATGTTTGAGGATAATATGTGGTGTGAGGTGGTTTGATCGAGTAAGTAATGAAAGGGTAAGAGAGATGTGTGGTAATAAAACGAGTGTGGTTGACAGAGCAAAAGAAGGTGTATTGAAATGGTTTGGTCACATGGAGAGAATGAGTGTGGAAAGATTGACAAAGAAAATATATATGTCAGAGGTGGAGGAAACGAGGAGAAGTGGGAAACAAAATTGGAGGTGGAAAGATAGAGTGAAAATGATCTGAACATACAAGAGGGTGAAAATCGTGCAAGGAATAGAGTGAATTGGAACGATGTGGTATACTGGGGTGGATGTGCTGTCAATGGATTGAACTAGGGCATGCGAAGCGTCTGGGGTAAACCATGGAAAGTTTTGGGGGGCCTGGATATGGAAAGGGAGCTGTGGTTTCGGTGCATTACACATGACAGCTAAAGACTCAGTGTGAACGAATGTGGTCTTTGTTGTCTTTTTCCGAGCGCTACCTCGCGCGTATGCGGGATTGGGGGGGGGGGGGGGGGGGGGGGGGGGGGGGTTGTCATTTCATGTGTGGTGGGGTGGCGTTGAGAATGGATGAAGACAGCATGTATGAATATGCGCATGTGTTTATATGTATATGTCTGTGCATGTATATGTATGCATACGTTGAAATATATAGGTATGCATATGTGCGTGTGTGGGCGTATATGTATATGTATGTGGGTGGGTTGGGCCATTCTTGTCTGTTTCCTTGCGCTACCTCGCTAACGCGGGAGACAGCGACAAAACATAATAGATAGATAAATAATGTATATATATATATATATATATATATATATATATATATATATATATATATATATATATATATATATATATCGATTACACTAGTCTTTGATAATAGTTATTAAGATAAACTCGCAATTCAGTAGCAGTTCAGATAATTTCATTTAACATGTTTTACGGAGAAAATCCTCCTCATCAGATGTAAACAATTCATAAAGTTCTTTAAATCTCAACACCAACACAAACATTCCGTCTCTCCTCTGCCATTCTCGACCACACACACACACTGGCCTGACCGTTGAAGAGAACGTTGGTTGTGCCACCTGGCTAAGGAGGTTGTGTGTGTGAAGGGGTTGGCTTGGGTAACAAGATTTGTGTTCGGCTATTTTTCTTATGTTATCATTTCTTGATACTTTTCATAATGATTTGGCTGATAATATGATGTGCTCTAAAGTTACCTGGGGACAAATTAATGTTTTTATTATTAGAAATTATGACAGATTCAATGTCGTTACTGGTAACATGATCAGGTGAGGGAGGTACAATGTAACTGGGTTGTTAAGGTTACAGGGTAAGTGTTTTCATGACAGTGTTTAGCGATCGCATTTTTGTGGTCATCTCTGCGTACTGAATGACGATGCCAATAACATCTCTCTGTTACTGTTTTACCAGTCTGGCCAATGTTTACATCTCTACATGACTTATATTTGATGAAGTAAACACTCCTAATGGTCGGATAATTTAGCCTTCTTGTAACTGATAGCTTAGATTTTGCAAACAAGACTAAGAGCATTAATTTGCTTGAACATAAAGTCGTTAGGGTAAATGTGAAGTTTCTTTTCACTAAAGTTCCCCATTGATAAAACCATCACATACCTAAGAAGGAAATTACCTGATCTCAGTCCTGCCTTGCCCCTGCCCATAGAAACTTTCATTGAGTTAATAGAGCTTTGTGTTTCCGACAATGTTTTTCAAGATGAAAGTAATTTCTATAGACAGAAATTTGGTCTTTCCGTGGGAAATTCCCTTAGTCATATCTTTAGTAACTTATACAAGAAATACTTTGAGACTGAAATTCTAACTTCAATCAGTAATCATCCAGAAATCTGGTTTAGATACGTTGGTGATGCGTGGTTCTTATGTCCATCCTCACGAAATTGTGATGTTTTCTTTCATAAATTTAATAACATTCATCCCAACATCAAATTCACATTTACAGGAAGCCTGCCAATTCTGAGAGCTATGTTCATTATTTTTCAATACATGATTCTTCTGTAAAAATGTCTGTAGTTATGTCTACGTGTTTAAGAGCATTATGGATATGTGATCGCATAAGTCTGGTAGATGAAAGTAGTCATATAAGACGTATCTTTAGACAGTTATGTTGTCCTAAGTGGTCTGTGAGTAAGACTTACTGGAAAACTAGGAAGACATTTCATGCGAAAATGTGGAAAATGCCCTGTTCTCTTAAGTTAGCTAATGTAAGACAGGTACTAAAAAACAGTGCTTTTAATGTTGCCTTCCATGAGCATAATACTAACAATAAGACCTCAATTAAAAGTCGGCTAAATCATCTGAAAATTAGGAGTGTTTACGCCGTCAAACGTAAATCATGTAAAGATGTACACATTGGCCAGACTGGTAAAACAGTAACTGAGAGATGTTATTGGCATCGTCATTCAGTACGCAGGGATGACCACAAAAATGCGATCGCTAAACACTGTCATGAAAACGATTACACTGTAGACCTTAACAACCCAGTCACATTGTACCTCCCTCACCTGATCATGCTACCAGTAACGTCATTGAATCTGTCGTAATTGCTGATGATAAGAACTTTATTTTGTTACCAGGCAATTTTCAAGCACATCATATAATGAACACAATAATTTTGGAAGAGTTATCAAGAAACGAAAACATAAGAAAATAGCCGAACACACATCTTGCTAACCAGCACAACCCCCCCCCCCCCCCCACACACACACATACACACACACATACACACACACACACACACACACACACACACACACACACAACCCCCTTAACCAGGTGGCACCCCACACTTTCCCTTTAACGGTCAGGCAAGTGTGTGTGTGTGGTCGAGAATGGCAGAGGAGAGACGGAATGTTTGTGTTGGTGTTGAGATTTAAAAAACTCTATGAATTGTTTACACCTGATGAGGAGGATTGTCTCCGTGAAAGATGTAGTGATGCATGTATAGAAAAATTACATGTTAAATGAAATTATAGGAACTCCTACTGAATTGCGATTTTACCTTCATATATATATATATATATATATTTTTTTTTTTTTTTTTTTTTTTTTTTTTTTTATACTTTGTCGCTGTCTCCCGCGTTTGCGAGGTAGCGCAAGGAAACAGACGAAAGAAATGGCCCAACCCCCCCCCCCCATACACATGTACATACACACGTCCACACACGCAAATATACATACCTACACAGCTTTCCATGGTTTACCCCAGACGCTTCACATGCCTTGATTCAATCCACTGACAGCACGTCAACCCCTGTATACCACATGACTCCAATTCACTCTATTCCTTGCCCTCCTTTCACCCTCCTGCATGTTCAGGCCCCGATCACACAAAATCTTTTTCACTCCATCTTTCCACCTCCAATTTGGTCTCCCTCTTCTCCTCGTTCCCTCCACCTCCGACACATATATCCTCTTGGTCAATCTCTCCTCACTCATTCTCTCCATGTGCCCAAACCATTTCAAAACACCCTCTTCTGCTCTCTCAACCACGCTCTTTTTATTTCCACACATCTCTCTTACCCTTACGTTACTTACTCGATCAAACCACCTCACACCACACATTGTCCTCAAACATCTCATTTCCAGCACATCCATCCTCCTGCGCACATCTCTATCCATAGCCCACGCCTCGCAACCATACAACATTGTTGGAACCACTATTCCCTCAAACATACCCATTTTCGCTTTCCGAGATAATGTTCTCGACTTCCACACATTTTTCAAGGCTCCCAAAATTTTCGCCCCCTCCCCCACCCTATGATCCACTTCCGCTTCCATGGTTCCATCCGCTGACAGATCCACTCCCAGATATGTAAAACACTTCACTTCCTCCAGTTTTTCTCCATTCAAACTCACCTCCCAATTGACTTGACCCTCACCCCTACTGTACCTAGTAACCTTGCTCTTATTCACATTTACTCTCAACTTTCTTCTTCCACACACTTTACCAAACTCAGTCACCAGCTTCTGCAGTTTCTCACATGAATCAGCCACCAGCGCTGTATCATCAGCGAACAACAACTGACTCACTTCCCAAGCTCTCTCATCCCCAACAGACTTCATACTTGCCCCTCTTTCCAGGACTCTTGCATTTACCTCCCTTACAACCCCATCCATAAACAAATTAAACAACCATGGAGACATCACACACCCCTGCCGCAAACCTACATTCACTGAGAACCAATCACTTTCCTCTCTTCCTACACGTACACATGCCTTACATCCTCGATAAAAACTTTTCACTGCTTCTAACAACTTGCCTCCCACACCATATATTCTTAATACCTTCCACAGAGCATCTCTATCAACTCTATCATATGCCTTCTCCAGATCCATAAATGCTACATACAAATCCATTTGCTTTTCTAAGTATTTCTCACATACATTCTTCAAAGCAAACACCTGATCCACACATCCTCTACCACTTCTGAAACCGCACTGCTCTTCCCCAATCTGATGCTCTGTACATGCCTTCACCCTCTCGATCAATACCCTCCCATATAATTTACCAGGAATACTCAACAAACTTATACCTCTGTAATTTGAGCACTCACTCTTATCCCCTTTGCCTTTGTACAATGGCACTATGCACGCATTCCGCCAATCCTCAGGCACCTCACCATGAGTCATACATACATTAAATAACCTTACCAACCAGTCAACAATACAGTCACCCCCTTTTTTAATAAATTCCACTGCAATACCATCCAAACCTGCTGCCTTGCCGGCTTTCATCTTCCGCAAAGCTTTTACTACCTCTTCTCTGTTTACCAAATCATTTTCCCTAACCCTCTCACTTTGCACACCACCTCGACCAAAACACCCTATATCTGCCACTCTGTCATCAGACACATTCAACAAACCTTCAAAATACTCATTCCATCTCCTTCTCACATCACCGCTACTTGTTATCACCTCCCCATTTGCGCCCTTCACTGAAGTTCCCATTTGCTCCCTTGTCTTACGCACCCTATTTACCTCCTTCCAGAACATCTTTTTATTCTCCCTAAAATTTACTGATAGTCTCTCACCCCAACTCTCATTTGCCCTTTTTTTCACCTCTTGCACCTTTCTCTTGACCTCCTGTCTCTTTCTTTTATACTCCTCCCACTCAATTGCATTTTTTCCCTGCAAAAATCGTCCAAATGCCTCTCTCTTCTCTTCCACTAATACTCTTACTTCTTCATCCCACCACTCACTACCCTTTCTAAACAGCCCACCTCCCACTCTTCTCATGCCACAAGCATCTTTTGCGCAATCCATCACTGATTCCCTAAATACATCCCATTCCTCCCCCACTCCCCTTACTTCCATTGTTCTCACCTTTTTCCATTCTGTACACAGTCTCTCCTGGTACTTCCCCACACAGGTCTCCTTCCCAAGCTCACTTACTCTCACCACCTTCTTCACCCCAACATTCACTCCTCTTTTCTGAAAACCCATACTAATCTTCACCTTAGCCTCCACAAGATAATGATCAGACATCCCTCCAGTTGCACCTCTCAGCACATTAACATCCAAAAGTCTCTCTTTCGCACGCCTGTCAATTAACACGTAATCCAATAACGCTCTCTGGCCATCTCTCCTACTTACATAAGTATACTTATGTATATCTCGCTTTTTAAACCAGGTATTCCCAATCATCAGTCCTTTTTCAGCACATAAATCTACAAGCTCTTCACCATTTCCATTTACAACACTGAACACCCCATGCATACCAATTATTCCCTCAACTGCCACATTACTCACCTTTGCATTCAAATCACCCATCACTATAACCCGGTCTCGTGCATCAAAACCGCTAACACACTCATTTAGCTGCTCCCAAAACACTTGCCTCTCATGATCTTTCTTCTCATGCCCAGGTGCATATGCACCAATAATCACCCACCTCTCTCCATCAACTTTCAGTTTTACCCATATTAATCGAGAATTTACTTTCTTGCATTCTATCACATACTCCCACAACTCCTGTTTCAGGAGTATTGCTACTCCTTCCCTTGCTCTTGTCCTCTCACTAACCCCTGACTTCACTCCCCAGACATTTCCAAACCACTCTTCCCCTTTACCCTTGAGCTTCGTTTCACTCAGAGCCAAAACATCCAGGTTCCTTGTTATATATATATATATATATATATATATATATATATATATATATATATATATATATATATATATATATATATATATATATATATATATATATATATATATATATATATATGTATATTATACAGTCAGTATTGGTAAAACATAGGAAGTCTGGAAAGTATGTGTCTTAGAATTCCAGTGTTTTTAGCCAAGGTTCTTTGGGTCTCAGACGATCTTCCCAGAGTTAGTTAACGCTGGACGAGATCCGTTTTCTTCCTCGTACTGGAGCATCACAGTGCTATAATGGCTGGTTCAGTTGTGCCACATAGCAGCTGGAATGAGTGTGAAGCACATATTCTTTTTTCTTTCCTGACGAACATGTTCGTTTGAGCTTGCATGAGTACCATTAGTTACTAAGACTGCAATGTTGTCCAGCAAATGGCATACGATAAGAGATCAAACACCTTCATACACCATCCAATAGAATTCAAGATGAATCTAATGCAGCGTTCGTTTGAGCCCTTTATATCCTTCTGTCAGTGAATGTTCAACCAAAGACAGAATATTTTTTTCAATGTGTGGAATCATTCATTTCCATTCTGCTGCAATCAAAACACTTTTGATAGAGATTCATTCTTCTCTTCTCATACTTAAGCTTTGGATTCTTCTTAGTTTTCTTGTCTCTTTTGGTTCTATTGAAGTCCAGGACCATTCCCTTCCCTGACACCCAGTAGTCAGGTTCTGGACGACAGGGTCAGAGACGTCGTCATCAACAGTTCGTGTTGTTATCTGACGCTTTTCCGGATACCAGGGAAAGTATGGACACTTGAAGAAGGATTCGGCCTTTCGTTTGTCCAGTTACAAAGCTCATACATGATGTATGGTTGATCATATACTGAAGTTTACCAACAGGTTCCGGCCCATCATACAAACAGGCAGAGACTGCAGACACTCAGGCAAACAGACATGTTCTGTTTATCTAGAAGGGAATATTGCCATCAATAGAGGATCTTAGTAACAAGATATCTTCTTTAGCGATTATGACCCATAACAAGATAACAAGATAATAAGACAACAGTTCTCTCATTGAAGAGTTGCGCATTTCTTGTCTCACGTCCTCGATGACACACGAGATCTGAATCATTGCCACTCAAGGTTTCATCGATATGTAAGTCGGGACGATTCCTGCACAGTGTGGCTGGTACCACCTCTCGTGTGTGATGAATCTCTCCCTCTCTCCCGCATATTATTTCTATCTGGACGCTTATTAGCTTAGCAACTTAGGACTTTATATCGAAGCAGCGAGTGTGCCCTACCAACAGCTCCAGCATATACCTCTGGCCCGACAAGGTGTCAATAGGCAGCTGAAGATCACCAGGACGATAATAGTCAGCTTCTGATGATCAGCTGACACCTCTCTGTATGTGGCAGCTGTGGACACTCTTGCTCATCACGACCCTCAGTGTATCAGTTCACATGTTCCGAGGTCTGCGAGTTCTTGATTATCCCGCCTTAAATCAACCATTACATCCCATACAACATTCTTCACTTGTTCCTAGAGATGGAGAGTTCCCGTAGCTTGGGGAGTTTGATTCCCTCATGTTCCTCACAGCGGAGGTAATATCAGTCAGTCTGGGCAAGAGAGTGTTTACAGGACCCATCACTTGGCTGGTCTGGTGGACGGTAATTCACCTGAGCCTTCACGACACTGATACCAGTCCAGTTATTAAGGCTACGCCATAAACTGTTCTCAGTGTATCTCCTGACTCACATCTCATACATATGAGTTGTCCCTCGTCAACAGTCTGTCTTGACGGTAACGCATCAGACTAATGATGAACAAGTCTTCCCAAGGCAACTGGGCCTCACAGCAACTCTGGCCTGGGTGTGAGGTTAAGGAGGCAACGCGAGTTCTGCAAGATGATTACCGTAAAAGCTTCTTATGTTTGACTCAACACGTGTGAATGTGATCGGAGTTAAACCTCGATATATGAGTACATGCTTCATTCAAAAATACATACATACATACATACATACATACGTACATACATACATACATACATACATACATACATACATACATACATACATACATATATACATATATGCATACATACATACATACATACATACATACATACATATATATATATATATATATATATATATATATATATCTTTCTTTTCTTTCAAACTATTCGCCATTTCCCGCGTTTGCGAGGTAGCGTTAAGAACAGAGGACTGGGCCTTTGAGGGAATATCCTCACCTGGCCCCCTTTTCTGTTACTTCTTTTGGAAAATTAAAAAAAAAAAGATAAGAAAAAAGAAAAATTGAGAGGGGAGGATTTCCAGCCCCCCGCTCCCTCCCCTTTTAGTCGTCTTCTACGACACGCAGGGAATACGTGGGAAGTATAGAATATATATATATATATATATATATATATATATATATATATATATATATATATATATATATATATATATATATATATATATATATTTTTTTTTTTTTTTTTTTTTTTTTTATACTTTGTCGCTGTCTCCCGCGTTTGCGAGGTAGCGCAAGGAAACAGACGAAAGAAATGGCCCAACCCCCCCCCATACACATGTACATTACACGTCCACACACGCAAATATACATACCTACACAGCTTTCCATGGTTTACCCCAGACGCTTCACATGCCTTGATTCACTCCACTGACAGCACGTCAACCCCTGTATACCACATCACTCCAATTCACTCTATTCCTTGCCCTCCTTTCACCCTCCTGCATGTTCAGGCCCCGATCACACAAAATCTTTTTCACTCCATCTTTCCACCTCCAATTTGGTCTCCCTCTTCTCCTCGTTCCCTCCACCTCCGACACATATATCCTCTTGGTCAATCTTTCCTCACTCATTCTCTCCATGTGCCCAAACCATTTCAAAACACCCTCTTCTGCTCTCTCAACCACGCTCTTTTTATTTCCACACATCTCTCTTACCCTTACGTTACTTACTCGATCAAACCACCTCACACCACACATTGTCCTCAAACATCTCATTTCCAGCACATCCATCCTCCTGCGCACAACTCTATCCATAGCCCACGCCTCGCAACCATACAACATTGTTGGAACCACTATTCCTTCAAACATACCCATTTTTGCTTTCCGAGATAGTGTTCTCGACTTCCACACATTTTTCAAGGCTCCCAAAATTTTCACCCCCTCCCCCACCCTATGATCCACTTCCGCTTCCATGGTTCCATCCGCTGACAGATCCACTCCCAGATATCTAAAACACTTCACTTCCTCCAGTTTTTCTCCATTCAAACTCACCTCCCAATTGACTTGACCCTCAACCCTACTGTACCTAATAACCTTGCTCTTATTCACATTTACATATATATATATATATATATATATATATATATATATATATATATATATTTTTTTTTTTTTTTTTGTACTTTGTCGCTGTCTCCCGCGTTTGCGAGGTAGCGCAAGGAAACAGACGAAAGAAATGGCCCAGCCCCCCCCATACACATGTACATACACACGTCCACACACGCAAATATACATACCTACACAGCTTTCCTTGGTTTACCCCGGACGCTTCACATGCCTTGATTCAATCCACTGACAGCACGTCAACCCCTGTATACCACATCGCTCCAATTCACTCTATTCCTTGCCCTCCTTTCACCCTCCTGCATGTTCAGGCCCCGATCACACAAAATCCTTTTCACTCCATCTTTCCACCTCCAATTTGGTCTCCCTCTTCTCCTCGTTCCCTCCACCTCCGACACATATATCCTCTTGGTCAATCTCTCCTCACTCATTCTCTCCATGTGCCCAAACCATTTCAAAACACCCTCTTCTGCTCTCTCAACCACGCTCTTTTTATTTCCACACATCTCTCTTACCCTTACGTTACTTACTCGAACAAACCACCTCTACAACATTGTTGGAACCACTATTCCTTCAAACATACCCATTTTTGCTTTCCGAGATAGTGTTCTCGACTTCCACACATTTTTCAAGGCTCCCAAAATTTTCCCCCCTCCCCCACCCTATGATCCACTTCCGCTTCCATGGTTCCATCCGCTGACAGATCCACTCCCAGATATCTAAAACACTTCACTTCCTCCAGTTTTTCTCCATTCAAACTCACCTCCCAATTGACTTGACCCTCAACCCTACTGTACCTAATAACCTTGCTCTTATTCACATTACATATATATATATATATATATATATATATATATATTATATATATATTTTTTATTTCTTTTTTCTTTCTGTACTTTGTCGAAGTGTCTCCCGCAAGTTTGCATCGTTTACGACACAGGATACAGCGAAGAAATGCCCAGCCCACCCATACACATGTACTAACCCGTCCCACCCAATTCATCCTAACATTCCTTGCTTTACACTCACAGTTTCCTGCATGTCAAAACCACCTCACACCACACATTGTCCTCAAACATCTCATTTCCAGCACATCCATCCTCCTGCGCACAACTCTATCCATAGCCCACGCCTCGCAACCATACAACATTGTTGGAACTACTATTCCTTCAAACATACCCATTTTTGCTTTCCGGGATAATGTTCTCGACTTCCACACATTTTTCAAGGCTCCCAAAATTTTCGCCCCCTCCCCCACCCTATGATCCACTTCCGCTTCCATGGTTCCATACATACATACATATATAGGTAGATGGAGAGACACATATTTACGTAATCATCACGAAGGTTAGACAACAGCAGACGTGTACATGAAGACCAGACCAGTGTGTGAGCACAGGGCCATATCTCAGAGCAGTTCATCCAGTATACAGTTTCCTGTAACTACAAAAACCGTGAGAGGAAAATCATACCAATTTTTTGCAGTCATCTTTCACAGGAGCTGGGAAAGGTTGAAGTTTTTATGAAATCATTGTGATGATGGATGATGGCTCAGGATGGATGATGGATGGCCCAGGATGGATGATACTGCCCACATCATCCATATCCCAACCTCACGACCCTTCCCCCTAGGATAAAGACAGGACACCGGCGCTTTACAGCCTACTACAGGTTAATCTACACTGACAGTGTTATGACCATATTTCAACCATTTTCGCGATCGTACTTTTAACCTGCCCGGCAGCCAGCAGGACTCAAAACACTAGTTGGTTACAAAAATGATTATACTCAGACGACGAATATGTACCACTTCTGTAAATGAGCGATTGAATCATATAAGTGAGCGATTGAATCATATATACACCACACCGGATGGAGAGAAAGTTTGAAAAACTACAGGAATTTCCGTAGCATCTGTTAACGTCGTGTCTTCAACAGATGTTTGTAAAGGCAAACGGAGTCTTGTGGGTCTGTGGACAGCCTCTAGCTTAAACTATCACACTCGAGTCCCTGGAACACGTCTGGAGAAAGCTCGGGTTAGTTATGTTACCAAGTCTGTAACCCTCCCTCATAGTGAGGAAGAGGCAATGGTCTGAGTAGCGAGGCTGACGACCCGCTACGTGCGCTCCCGTGTAGCAAACGCAGCTCAGGTTACTGCGTCACCAACGAAGGAAACAATGAAACAAGAAGACCATAACAAATACAGGTAATTTCCTTAAGAAATATAAAAGTTATGTAGCGCTACCTCGCTAACTTGGGAGACAGCGACCGAGTATAATAAAAGATTATATAATAAAAAGAAATATATATATATATATATATATATATATATATATATATATATATATATATATATATATATATATATACATGTATATATATATATATATATATATATATATATATATATATATATATATATATATATATATATATATATATATATATATATATATATATATATATATATATATATATATATATATATATTATACTTTGTCGCTGTCTGCCACGTTAGCGAGGTAGCGCAAGGTAACAGACGAAAGAATGGCCTACCCACCCACATACATATGCATATACATACACGTCCACACACGTACATATGCATATCTATACATTTCAAGGTAGACATATATTTACATACACAGATATATATACACATGTACATAATTCATACTTGCTGCCTTAATTCATTTCCGTCGCCACCCCGCCACACATGAAATGACAACTCTCTCCCCCCGCATGTGCGCGAGACAGCGCTAGGAATAGACAACAAAGGCCACATTTGTTCACACTCAGTCTCTAGCTGTCATGTATAATGCACCGAAACCACAGCTCCCTTTCCACATCCAGGCCCCATAAAACTTTCAATGGTTTACCCCAGATGCTTCACATGCCCTAGTTCAATCCACTGACAGCACGTCGACCCCGGTATACCTCATCGTTCCAATTCACTCTATTCCTTGCACGTCTTTCACCCTCCATGTATGTTCAGGCCCCGATCGCTCAAAATCTTTTTCACTCCATCCTTCCACCTCACATTTGGTCTCCCACTTCTCCTCGTTCCCACAACCTCTGACACATATATCCTCTTTTTAAATCTTTCCTCACTCATCCTCTCCATGTGACCAAATCATTTCAAAACACCCTCTTCTGCTCTCTCAACCACACTCCTTTTATTACCACACATCTCTCTTACCCTTTCATTACTTACTCGATCATACCACCTCACACCACATACTGTCCTCAAACATCTCATTTCCAGCATATCCACCCTCCGCACAACTCTATATATAGCCCACGGCTTGCAACAATATAACATTGTTGGAACCACTATTCTTTCAAGCATACCCATTTTTGCTTTCCGAGATAATGTTCTCGCCTTCCACACATTCTTCAAGGCTCCTAGGATTTTCGCCCCCTCCCCCACCCTATGATTCACTTCCGCTTCCATGGTTCCATCCGCTGCCAGATCCACTCCCAGATATCTAAAACACTTTACTTCCTCCAGTTTTTCTCCATTCAAACTTACCTCCCAATTGACTTGACCCTCAACCCTACTGTACCTAATAACCTTGCTCTTATTCACATTTACTCTTCACTTTCTTCTTTCACACACTTTACCAAACTCAGTCACAAGCTTCTACAGTTTCTCACATGAATCAGCCACCAGCGCTGTATCATCAGCGAACAACAACTGACTCACTTCCCAAGCTCTCTCATTCCCAACAGACTGCATACTTGCCCCTCTCTCCAAAACTCTTGCATCTACCTCCCTAACAACCCCATCTATAAACAATTTTAACAGCCATAGAGACAATACTCACCCCTGCCACAAATCAATAGTCACTGAGAGCCAATCACTTTCCTTTCTTCCTACTCGTACACATGCCTTACATCCTTGACAAAAACTTTTCACTGCTTCTAGCACCTTACCTCCCACACCATATATTCTTAATACCTTCTACAAAGCATCCCTATCAATTCTATCATGTGTCTTCTCCAGATCCATAAATGCTACACACAAATCCATTTGTTTTTCTAAATATTTCTCACTTACATTCTTCAAAGGAATTACCTGATCCACACATCCTCCACCACTTTTGAAACCACACTGCTCTTACGCAATCTGGTGCTCTGTACATGCCTTCACCCTCTCAATCAATACCCTCCCATATAATTTCCCAAGAATACCCACCAAACTTATACCTCTGTAATTTGAACTTTCACCCTTATCCCCTTTGCCTTTATACAATGGCACTATGCATGCATTCCGCCAATCCTCAGGCACTTCACCATGCGCCATACATACATTGAATATCCTTATCAACCAGTCAACAACACAGTCACCCCCTTTTTAATAAATTCCACTGTAATACCATCCAAACCCACCGCTTTGCCAGCTTTCATCTTCCGCAAAGCTTTCACTACCTCTTCTCTGTTTACCAAACCATTCTCCCTGACCCTCTCACTTCGCACACCACCTCGACCAAAACACCCTATATCTGCCACTCTATCATCAAACACATTCAACAAACCTTCAAAATACTCACTTCATCTCCTTCGCACTTCACCACTACTTGTTATTACCTCCCCATTACCCCCCCTTCACCGATATTCCCATTTGTTCCCTTGTCTTACGCACTTTGTTTACCTCCTTCCAAAACATCGTTTCATTCTCTCTGAAATTTATGATGCTCTCTCACCCCAACTCTCATTTGCCCTCTTTTTCACCTCTTGTACCTTTCTTTGAACCTCCTGCCTCTTTCTTTTATACATCTCTCAGTCATTCGCACTACTTCCCTGGAAAAATCGTCCAAACGCCTCTCTCTTCTCTTTCACTAACAACACTCTTACTTCTTCATCCCACCACTCACTACCCTTTCTAATCTGTCCACCTCCCACCTTTCTAATGCCACAAGCATCTATTGCGAAAGCCATCACTGCTTCCTTAAATACATCCCATTCCTCCCCCACTCCCCTTACGTTATTTGCTCTTACCTTTTTCCATTCTGCACTCAATCTCTCCTGGTACTTCCTCACACGAGTTTCCTTTCCAAGCTCACTTACTCTCACCACTCTCACCAACATTTTCTCTTCTTTTCTGAAAACCTCTACAAGTCTTCACCTTCGCCTCCACACGATAATGATCAGACATCCCTCCAGTTGCCCCTCTCAGCACATTAGCATCTAAAAGTCTCCCTTTCATGGGCCTATCAATTAACACGTAATCCAAGAATGCTTTTTGGCCATCTCTCCTACTTACCTACGTATACTTATGTATATCTCTCTTTTTAAACTAGATATTCCCATATATATATATATATATATATTCCTATAAGTCCACGGGGAAAATGAAACACGAAAAGTTCCCAAGTGCACTTTCGTCTAATAATCACATCATCAGGGGAGACACAAGAGAGAAATATAACAGTCAGTTGATATACATTGAAGAGACGAAGCTAGTACGCCATTTGGTAAACATGTTTCATTTCCTCGTGGACTCATAGGAAAATCTTGATCACGCGCAAAATTGTGATCCTTTCCAATATATATATATATATATATATATATATATATATATATATATATATATATATATATATATATATATATATATATATATATGACCTGACAACTAAATGGGGTAAAAAATCCATAGACAAATACATTCATGGAGTAATGACAACCAACTTCGAGTTGAAATATTTACATATGAAAAACGATGATACTTGTTAAAAATGTTGCAATGTTGAATGGTCTTTATATGTTTATATTTTGTATGTACGTAAGAGACATCGGTATATGGTTTTAGAAACATAATAGAACTTTTAAAGTACAAAAACGTTTTCTATTTTCATTTCCTCGTTAATCCTATAAATCAAATGTAAATCTAAAGAAAGAGAAAAGCAGCAAGGACATAATTGTCAGATTATAATAATATGTAGATATGTGACGATGAGAGATGCTATACGGATGAAACAAAAGGATACACATATGATCATTTATAACAAATTCATAATCACAAAACTGAAATGAAATGTTCAATTTTGCCCACAAATGCATATGTAAATATGAACGGATTTATAATGAAATATATATGTTGATTTCAGGTATAATTCTGGGACCATAAAATACTTCATTATAAATATGTAATTTCAAATATGTAGATATAGCGTGTTTTCTTAATTAGGAACATCAAACAAAAGATACCGTCAGTAACTATAGTTACCTCATCAGTGACCAACAAGACTAATGTTGGAATCACTTGGTAATAACCTATGTACAGGTAATGATAAGGAGATGATGATATGATCATGTTCTCACACTCTAAATATGATACAATGATAAGGCATATGCTTATGTGTCATAGGAAAATGACTGACATCAATCAAAAGTCATATAGCGAAATTCAGTCGCTCGAGGCAATTTAGGAAGAAAACAAAATAATGAACAGTTATTTACGATTATATATTTCCAAGTGATGCGATAATCTGTGAAGGAATATATATATATCACCCACTTATCTTACCATCATAATGGATGAAATGATTATCTCCTGCCAGTACTAAGATATAAGATGGCTTCTCTCCTGTGTGTGGCATCATGTAAACCTTCTGTTCTGGGATGGGTGTCAAGTTATATGTAACTTCATTACTTTACACATTTGGTAGTCTAAGTAATAGAACATAATTTAAGCAACACAATCATCGAATGCTCAGGATATGAGAACCTCTACATACGAATGATAATGGATTAGTATACGAACCAGTACGTCTTGTACGTGCGGTAACCCCAGCTACAGTCATGCCAGAGCCGTTGTCTAGCACTATCTACAGTGTGGGGATTCATCACTGCTGTCCTCCCGCCCCACCAGCATCGCATTCTGGACCTAACCAGCTGAGGAAAGAGGATGGGGAGAGGGTTGTTATCTTCCCTGACTTCCAGCGAAGGTGGCAACTGCTGTAGCAATAGATGAGAAAAATGATATGATGTATTACGTCACGTTGCACAGATTGCAGGATGAACTTAAAGAAAAAAATGATAATTTACGAACACATATAATGGCAGTGGTTCTACCAGGATTGATCACAGGACACACGAACGATCCATTATCGTATACGACTAAATCCAACTTGTGTTGACTGTGTTGGAAAAATGTGAGGTCATCATTAGTGGCTGGAGAAGAGGCCATGCTCCCGGGGGAAAGTTCTGCTGGAACTCTCCTTAACAAGGAACTAAACTGTCCTGCGTCCATTTGTCTCGCAACCAATCAGCGACGTTATGACATCATCTGTTTGGTCAAGATATTCAACATTTGCTTAGCTTACCTTACCCTCAGTACTTAATCTACCTTACCCTCAGTACTTAATCTATCTTACCCTCAGTCCTTAATCTACCTCACCCTCAGTACTTAATCTACCTTACCCTCAGTACTTAATCTATCTTACCCTCAGTCCTTAATCTACCTTATCCTTAGTACTTAATCTACCTTATCCTTAGTACTTAATCTACCTTACCCTCAGTACTTAATCTACCTTACCCTCAGTCCTTAATCTACCTTATCCTTAGTACTTAATCTACCTTATCCTTAGTACTTAATCTACCTTACCCTCAGTACTTAATCTACCTTACCCTCAGTACTTAATCTACCTTATCCTTAGTACTTAATCTACCTTACCCTCAGTACTTAATCTACCTTACCCTCAGTACTTAATCTACCTTAAACTCAATACTTAAACTAACTTATCCTCATTACTTAATCTACCTTATGTTAATGATTAATCTACTTTCCCCTAAGTATCTTATTTACTTTATCCTCAGTATTTCATATACCTTATTCTCAGTCCTTTATCTACCTTATCCTTAATACCTTATGTTCAGTACTGTCAAAGCTTACCTCTCTCAGTCCTTTATCTGGCTTATCGTTAATACCTTATATTCAGTACTGGCAAAGCTTACCTTTCTCAGTCCTTTATTTACCTTATCCTTAATACCTTATATTCAGTACTGTCAAAGCTTACCTTGAATTTCTCTTCTCTAAAGTTGTCGCATCATCTTCAACCCGCCATCCACCAGCATGGTGCCACCTCTACATCTTGATGATGAAGTGCGTCTGTAACAAGATACTTTTCCTAAAAACTGGTTAGGTGATCTACGAGCATTTGATGCATCGAAGACGCATCATTGCATAACCAGCTGCTGGGTCAGGGAGATAGCACTCAGACATGTTGCCTTTTAGTTTTCCCATCGCTGCCTCTCTGCAGCAGTACAAAGTGTCGGAAAACCTCTTTATTTTGAGACGCCGTCCAGGATGCAGGGGACAGCTGAGTCTGAACAATGACAAATGTACAAGGTTTTCACCAGAATGAGAAAGGACGAAAGGCTTGAGTCTGCGGCCTCAACGAAAAGCAGGCTCAAGTGAGGTGCGTGGCAGCGCATATAAAGAACCTTGTTACTGTACCACTGTAGCTTGTGTTGCTCTCCTCTGTAGAGTCCACCCATGTTGCCTGCCACCATAACCTCGGCCTCTGATGTTCCGTCTTGAGGGCAGTGTCGTCAAGTTGTGACTTGAGGACCAGTTCCTGGACACTATCTGACTGATCATCACAGACATAAATAAGAGACTTTTGCTTCTTTGTGGAGTACATATCTCACTGTAATAGAAAGCAATTCAGTTTGAAAGATGTCGTTTGTTTCATCAAGAAAGATTGGATACATAAAGGCATCTTCGATGCTTGAAGGACAAATTGTCTTCCATCAGCAGCTAAGGCCCTGAGGATATAATGCTGTCATCTCTGAAAGTAGATACATTCAAGATTACTTTGGTTCAGCTTGTGTCTCTGTGATAGGAGCACACAGATGAACCTTATGCACACTGCTGTGCTACGCAAAATGATGTTCAGTTTCATGGAAATTCCACTGTTGGAAGCAGTTAGGCGTTAATCATCACTTCTGAAGATCATACTTTGCCTCGCCAGGTATAAAGTCATATCTAATGCCCGAGGTAGAATCTTTTTGTCCCTTTCTTATTTTCGTTCTCGTATGATTTCTTGCCTATGTTTAACCATTGGAAAGACTTTAGCTAATGCTTCCATGTTAACGCACTCCACCTTAACATGCCCACCATATGTGCCTCAGTTCTTCAATGTCTTTTTACCATTAAAGTGGCATTTTTAACATTTTCTCTCCCTCACCGTTCTCCAGGTATGTATTATTCTTGTATTTCTCTTTATCCTTAAAGAGTGGACAACTCAATCAGTTTATGACATCATTTTCAGGGAGGTGTTCCAGTCACGGGTTCTTCTCATATCGTCCAAGGAATGAACGTCTCTTTTCATTGTTTAGGTAAGTGGCAAGTGACTAGAATGGCTGGACTTAATTGTACAGTTCAATAGGCTTGTGGCTGTACGGGATGTCAAACTTCTGTACACGAGCAGGATCAGTAGGATATGGCAATAGAAGCAGATCTGGAGGTTAGGTTTGCTTTGAGCTTCTTCCCTGAGCTTCTCCTGCTGACTACGTGTGCTGCTCCACATCTGTGCTGGTATGTGTCTCCATCACCTCTGTAGTGTAGCTTCTTCTGGCGTCTGTTGCACACTCCTCACACGTGTTGCATCTGGTTCCCTCACCTCTGGACGTAATGTGTTGCTCTCTTGTTTTCCTTCTTCTGTAACTTTCACTTTCCTCATCACTTTACCTTGTGTAACTGCAAGTAGTTCACTTTGATTTTCCTCCTCCTCATCTTGCTTGTTGCTGTTACTTGTGTTTAGGTAAATTGACCGTGGATTCATAGGCATATACTTGATCACGCCCAAAACTGTGATTCTTTCCAAATGTGGGGCTTGGATGTGGAAAGGGAGCTGTGGTTTCGGTGCATTATTACATGACAGCTAGAGACTGAGTGTGAACGAATGTGGCCTTTGCTGTCTTTTCCTAGCGCTACCTCGCGCACATGCGGGGGGAGGTGGTTGTCATTTCATGTGTGGCGGGTTGGCGACGGGAATGAATAAGGGCAGACAGTATGACTTATGTACATGTGTATATATGTATATGTCTGTGTGTGTATATATATATATGTATACGTTGAGATGTATAGGTATGTATATGTGCGTGTGTGGACGTGTATGTATATACATATGTATGTGGGTGGGTTGGGCCATTCTTTCGTCTGTTTCCTTGCGCTAGCTCGCTAACGCGGGAGACAGCGACAAAGTATAATGAAAAAATGAAATATATATATATATATATACAGTATTCTTAAACAGCAAGGATTCGAACCAACGCCACAAGCGTGGAAACTGGGTAAGTTAACCATTTGGCCATGGCTGAGCGGTAAACATGACTAGCTTCTACGCTAGTGAAGGCGGTTCGAATCCTCGTGCCGTCGACGGGCAATTGTTGGATGTCTATGGAAACGTGCGTTATATATATATATATATATATATATATATATATATATATATATATATATATATATATAGGCAGTTATCTTTTACATATCGTCACAAAATATGATTTTACTGGAAAAACATTTTCTTTGTTTTCTGAGGACATGGTTAACGAGGCTTGGATTAAATGCTTTGTGTAACGACGTTCACGTAACCTGGCTCAAGCAAGAAGCTGTAGGTAACGAGGCTCAGGTAACGAGGGTACAGAACCTGGTTAACGAGGGCCACGTAACGTAAGGAAAGGGACAGCTCAGGTAACACGGTTCACGTAACGAGTCTCGGGTAACGAGTCTAGATAGTGGTGTGGTTGGTAACGCGTGTCGAGTAACAAGAGTTATGTAACGAGACATGTAACGTGACGTAAGCATCAGGTGTCGAGCAACAGGGCTGATGGAACGAGACGCAAGTAACGTCTTATAATGAAGGTCACGTAACATAGCCCGTGTGATGTGACCTCACTACTGAAATACTGTAACGAGACCCTCGTAACGGGGCACGAGCAACGAGAACTCTCATAACGAGGGGCCAGTAACGAGACCCTAGTAACGGGGTACGAACAACGAGAACCCCCGTAACGAGGAGCCAGTAACGAGACCCTCGTAACGGGGCACGAACAACGAGAACCCCCGTAACGAGGAGCCAGTAACGAGATCCTCGTAACGGGGCGCGAGCAACGAGAACCCTCGTAACGAGGAGCCAGTAACGAGACCCTCGTAACGGGGCACGAGCAACGAGAACCCTCGTAACGAGGAGCCTGTAACGAGTCCTGGGTATCAAATCTTGGAGGCCAAGGTTTCTGTAGGGTGTGGTAGAGAGGGATGGCCACAAGGCTGAGGCTCAGGTGAAGATCCTTGAGTAAGGAGCAGAGATGCCGAGTCGCTGGTTATATGATGGAGCCAACACCTGGTGAGCCAGACGCCTGGTGTGGGAGATGATCATCATCATCATCATACTCTGATACACTCACTGAGTAAGATGAGTGACGCAAGGGATGGGTCATTACACCTGTGTTGCCATCACTATGTCTGGTTCACGATGGGGGATGAGTCCTCCTCACCAGCGTTTTCATCTTCATAACAGCTGGAACGTCTCAACTGCTGGCCTCTTACAGCTTCAGGCCATCATGCTGATTGAACGGGTCGTCACAGGGAATTGGTTATGACACGAGTCGTGTCTGTAGCTGCCTCTTTAAGGCGTTCTGGTTCCAAAGTGATTCTTTCCCCGAGAGAATCGCATCTTCAAGATGTTTAGTGAAGTGATTGCACTGTGGTATGGCTGGGTCGTCACACTGTGGTGTGGTTGGGTCGTCACACTGTGGTATGGTTGGGTCGTCACACTGTGGTGTGGTTGGGTCGTCACACTGTGGTATGGCTGGGTCGTCACACTGTGGTATGGCTGGGTCGTCACACTGTGGTGTGGTTGGGTCGTCACACTGTGGTATGGCGGGGTCGTCACACTGTGGTGTGGTTGGGTCGTCACACTGTGGTATAACTGGATCGTTACACTGTGGTGTGGTTGGGTCGTCACACTGTGGTATAACTGGATCGTCACACTGTGGTATGGCTGGGTCGTCACACTGTGGTATGGCGGGGTCGTCACACTGTGGTGTGGTTGGGTCGTCACACTGTGGTATAACTGGATCGTTACACTGTGGTGTGGTTGGGTCGTCACACTGTGGTATGGCGGGGTCGTCACACTGTGGTGTGGTTGGGTCGTCACACTGTGGTATGGCGGGGTCGTCACACTGTGGTGTGGTTGGGTCGTCACACTGTGGTATGGCGGGGTCGTCACACTGTGGTGTGGTTGGGTCGTCACACTGTGGTATGGCGGGGTCGTCACACTGTGGTGTGGTTGGGTCGTCACACTGTGGTATAACTGGATCGTTACACTGTGGTGTGGTTGGGTCGTCACACTGTGGTATAACTGGATCGTCACACTGTGGTGTGGTTGGGTCGTCACACTGTGGTATGGCTGGATCGTCACACTGTGGTATAACTGGATCGTCACACTGTGGTGTGGTTGGGTCGTCACACTGTGGTATGGTTGGGTCGTCACACTGTGGTATGGCTGGGTCGTCACACTGTCGTATGGCTGGGTCGTCACACTGTGGTATGGCTGGGTCGTCACACTGTGGTATGGCTGGATCGTCACACTGTGGTATGGGTGGGCCGTCACACTGTGGTATGGTTGGGTCGTCATACTGTGGTATGGCTGGGTCGTCACACTGTGGTATGGTTGGGTCGTCACACTGTGGTATGGGTGGGTCGTCACACTGTGGTGTGGTTGGGTCGTCACACTGTGGTATGGCTGGATCGTCACACTGTGGTATGGGTGGGTCGTCACACTGTGGTATGGGTGGGTCGTCACACTGTGGTATGGCTGGGTCGTCACACTGTGGTATGGTTGGGTCGTCACACTGTGGTATGGGTGGGTCGTCACACTGTGGTATGGCTGGGTCGTCACACTGTGGTATGGCTGGGTCGTCACACTGTGGTATGGCTGGGTCGTCACACTGTGGTATGGTTGGGTCGTCACACTGTGGTGTGGTTGGGTCGTCACACTGTGGTATGGGTGGGTCGTCACACTGTGGTATGGCTGGGTCGTCACACTGTGGTATGGCTGGGTCGTCACACTGTGGTATGGGTGGGTCGTCACAGTGTCGTTATGAGAAGGTGTCTCGTGTAATTAGTTTGACTGATGACTGAGTCAACATTGTGGTCGTGTCATGATAAACCTAGTCATCACCATACGTCAGTCATCACCATACGTCAGTCATCACCATACGTCAGTCATCACCATACGTCAGTCATCAACATACGTCAGTCATCACCATACGTCAGTCATCAACATACGTCAGTCATCACCATACGTCAGTCATCACCATACGTCAGTCATCAACATACGTCAGTCATCACCATACGTCAGTCATCACCATACGTCAGTCATCAACATACGTCAGTCATCAACATACGTCAGTCATCACCATACGTCAGTCATCATAATCCTGACTTAGTCGTCTCGTGAGTGTAAGCGTCACAACGTTTGGCTTATCATGGTAGTCGTCATCACAGTCGTCCGTCGTAATATTGGTTGGTTCATGAGCAAGATGAAGTCGTCAAAGCCAGGTAGTTATAGAAGTTGAATTGGCACAGTTTTTGATGTGTAATTACCGAGCGATGTAGTTGTCAGGGTGGCTGCGTCTTGACTGTGGTTATGTAGTCACTGTGGTTGGTCGTTATGTGTGGTTATGTAGTCACTGTGGTTGGTAGTTATGTGTGGTTATGTAGTCACTGTGGTTGGTCGTTATGTGTGGTTATGTAGTCACTGTGGTTGGTCGTTATGTGTGGTTATGTAGTCACTGTGGTTGGTCGTTATGTGTGGTTATGTAGTCACTGTGGTTAGTCGTTATGTGTGGTTATGTAGTCACTGTGGTTGGTCGTTATGTGTGGTTATGTAGTCACTGTGGTTGGTCGTTATGTGTGGTTATGTAGTCACTGTGGTTGGTCGTTATGTGTGGTTATGTAGTCACTGTGGTTGGTCGTTATGTGTGGTTATGTAGTCACTGTGGTTGGTCGTTATGTGTGGTTATGTAGTCACTGTGTTTGGTTGTTATGTGTGGTTATGTAGTCACTGTGGTTGGTCGTTATGTGGTTAGATCAGCCAGTTGGTCAGAATTTTCTTGGTAGAAGGATCGTACTTTTGGGTGCGTCGTCCACAGCCATCCAGTTCTCACATGTGGTGTGTGTCATTATAACTGGGTCAACACATTCACTGACCATGACGATGGCTCTCATAGAGTTGGTTGGGTCAGTACTTTATGGATGGGTCTTCACGTTGGTTGGGTCAGTACATTATGGATGGGTCTTCATGGTGGTTGGGTCAGTACATTATGGATGGGTCTTCACGGTGGTTGAGTTAGTACATTATGGATGGGTCTTCACGGTGGTTGGGTCAGTACATTATAAATGGGTCTTCACGGTGGCTGGGTCAGTACATTATGGATGGGTCTTCATGGTGGTTGGGTCAGTACATTATGGATGGGTCTTCATGGTGGTTGGGTCAGTACATTATGGATGGGTCTTCATGGTGGCTGGGTCAGTGGATGGGTCTTCACGGTGGTTGGGTCAGTACATTATGGATGGGTCTTCATGGTGGTTGGGTCAGTACATTATGGATGGGTCTTCACGTTGGTTGGGTCAGTACATTATGCATGGGTCTTCACGATGGTTGGGTCAGTACATTATGGATGGGTCTTCACGGTGGTTGGGTTAGTACATTATGGATGGGTCATCACGTTGGTTGGGTCAGTACATTATGGATGGGTCTTCACGGTGGTTGGGTCAGTACATTATGGATGGGTCTTGATTAAATATATGGAAGTGTATTATTCCAAAATACACAATGAAATGTTATTCTCCATGAACAAGTTGATGATCGCGTTTAACATGTACGTAGGTCTGGAGTATGATATTTTGGCAGCGGTGTGTCATGGTGGAGGAGGAGGAGAAGGAGGAAGAGGAAGAGGAGGAAGAGGAAGAAGAGGAGTAGGAGGAGGAAGAGGAGGAGGAGGAGGAGTAGGAGGAGGAGGGGCAGGTGAGTGGCTGTACCAAGGATGCCTGGCCCACTGTGGCCACGCTCACTCTCGATCAATATTGTGTAGGTTGTCCTGCCTGACTTGTCTTACACAGGATCGACATCACTTCATGGTGTTACATCTCAAGGATTTCTTCATCAATATTGTCTTGATCACCTGAGGCTCTCAATGCTGATGTCACGTAAGGATCAGGGAGTTGGTGGAGACTTCAGAGCTGATGTCACGTGAGGATCGGGGAGCTGATGGAGACTTCAGAGCTGATGCTGATGGACTTCAGAGCTGATGTCACGTAAGGATCAGGGACTTGGTGGGGACATCAGAGCTGATGTCACGTAAGGATCAGGGAGTTGGTGGGGACTACAGAGCTGATGTCACGTAAGGATCAGGGAGTTGGTGGGGACTTCAGAGCTGATGTCACGTAAGGATCAGGGAGTTGGTGGAGACTTCAGAGCTGATGTCACGTGAGGATCGGGGAGCTGATGGAGACTTCAGAGCTGATGTCACGTAAGGATCAGGGACTTGGTGGGGACATCAGAGCTGATGTCACGTAAGGATCAGGGAGTTGGTGGGGACTTCAGAGCTGATGTCACGTAAGGATCAGGGAGTTGGTGGAGACTTCAGAGCTGATGTCACGTGAGGATCAGGGAGTTGGTGGAGACTTCAGAGCTGATGTCACGTAAGGATCAGGGAGTTGGTGGGGACTTCAGAGCTGATGTCACGTAAGGATCAGGGAGTTGGTGGAGACTTCAGAGCTGATGTCACGTAAGGATCAGGGAGTTGGTGGAGACTTCAGAGCTAATGTCACGTAAGGATCGGGGAGCTGATGGAGACTTCAGAGCTGATGCCACGTAAGGATCAGGGAGTTGGTGGGGACTTCAGAGCTGATGTCACGTAAGGATCAGGGAGTTGGTGGAGACTTCAGAGCTGATGTCACGTAAGGATCGGGAGCTGATGGAGACTTCAGAGCTGATGTCACGTAAGGATCAGGGACTTGGTGGGGACATCAGAGCTGATGTCACGTAAGGATCAGGGAGTTGGTGGGGACTTCAGAGCTGATCTCACGTAAAGGATCAGGGAGTCGGTGGAGACTTCAGAGCTGATGTCACGTAAGGATCAGGGACTTGGTGGGGACTTCAGAGCTGATGCCACGTAAGGATCAGGGAGTTGGTGGAGACTTCAGAGCTGATGTCACGTAAGGATCAGGGAGTCGGTGGGGACTTCAGAGCTGATGTCACGTAAGGATCAGGGGCTTGGTGGAGACTTCAGAGCTGATGTCACGTAAGGATCAGGGAGTCGGTGGAGACTTCAGAGCTGATGTCACGTAAGGATCAGGGGCTTGGTGGGGACTTCAGAGCTGATGTCACGTAAGGATCAGGGAGTCGGTGGGGACTTCAGAGCTGATGTCACGTAAGGATCAGGGAGTTGGTGGAGACTTCAGAGCTGATGTCACGTAAGGATCAGGGAGTTGGTGGAGACTTCAGAGCTGATGTCACGTAAGGATCAGGGAGTTGGTGGAGACTTCAGAGCTCGTCATTCGTGTATGTGTTAATAGTGGATGTGGCCTTGGTCATTTAGTTACCTGTAAATCGATATATATTTCCCTAATTTTCTTTATGTTTGGAATTCAATCATTAAATATTTTCTTTTTCTTCTCATGATCTCTGTTCACACCGAGTGGTGGAAGTAACAATTGGAAGGTAAGGATTTAACCTCACTCTCACAACCAAGCCACCACAGAATGCAGTCTCTCATCGCCCGATAACATGTTAGATTTGAGTCAAATTGGTTCCCATGTTAGATTTGGGTCAACTTGGTTCCCATGTTAGATTTGGGTCAACTTGGTTCCCCTGTTAGATTTGGGTCAACTTGGTTCCCATGTTAGATTTGGGTCAACTTGGTTCCCATGTTAGATTTGGGTCAACTTGGTTCCCATGTTAGATTTGAGTCAACTTTGTTCCCATCGCTTGTGTGTGTCTTGTATCAGACTCGTACTGGTCATGGCCGGTGTAGACACCAGGGGTGAACGAGAGGCCACATGACCAGTTATCAGGGAAACGTAATGAACATGATCAACTTGTGATGAGAAATGTTAACATACTGTTACCCAAGTGAGGCGCGTCCCTCACTCGTGCTGTACCTGGCGCGTCCCTCACTCGTGCTGTACCTGGCGCGTCCCTCACTCGTGCTGTACCTGGCCTTGCCAGTACACGTCGGTGAGGAGAACACTCGTTACATGAACACATCAGACGTAGTTTGGTCTACAATTACGGATTGTGATGATCATGTTGTGGTCAAAGTCATTACCGACAAATTACTTTTGAGGTAACTTTGAACGCTCTTTGTAATGGCGGTCAATATGTAAGTTGTAAATTCTATTCGTCTGTATGTTGTTGATCCAGAATTGGAATTACTGGGATTAATTATCACATAAAATTATACATGACGTAGCTTGGGGAAACTCCGGTAAAACAATTTAAGTAACAAATATAACATTGGTGCCGGTAAGTAGCAAGAGAACAGTGGAACAACTTAACAAAGAACAGCAACTTGTGAGAAAGTAACACATACGAAACTCAAAGAAAATAATGACCAACATAGTTGAGTAATTTATGTAATTTGCATAGAAAACTGATCATATTATACGTCAAAGTACACTTCTGTTTGAAGTATGTATTGTAGAAAATAGTAAACGAAATTCTAGAATTGTATAGTTATGTAAGACGAAATAGATAGAAGGAAGTAAGATAAATGAGTTGGCCCTGATATCCGAAGACAATAAGAGAGACGAGGAATGAGGCTGTTTAACCCTTAACTGATCTTTTCACTAAGTTATTTGCTACGGGGAAAGACGAGGAGCAGCGGAAGTTTTGCAAGCAACAGCAATGTTCAGGAAAGACAATAAGTTGTATCCCAGATGTCATCGCCCAGCCAGCTTAACATGTGTAGTTATCAAACGTATGGAAACTATGGTATTGGAAGGAAAATGTAAACCATTTAGAGAAACATGACAACTCTAACTTGATGAATGCGTCTGAAATGACGATCATTGAATGACGGTCATTGAATGACGGTCATTGAATAACGGTCACTGAATGCATAGACATCAAAGTTGATATTTTGCCGTAACACACAATCTGTACATCATATGTGAGTGAAGGAAATAGCCCAAAATTAACCCAATATACCGAGCATTGGTGTGGGAGTGGACTGTGTTGACAGCCCTGCCTGGCTGGAGGCAGGCATGATTCTTATGTAAGTATACAATGATGAGTTTTGTTTCTTGATGTGATTTCGTTGTACATAAACCTTAACCACAATCTTTATGATTATCTTTCCCTCAGTGATGTTACACATCCCTGACGGTTGACTGGCCTATCGGCTGCCAGGGTCGTTAGGGCCGTCAGCGTAAGTTACATCCACCTTCTACAGGTGTTGAAGATAATGCTAAGACAACATACACTATGCACGAGGCCCAAGCACGAAGTGCCACATCCGTATTTGTAAACACTGAGAACCTTCCACTAGACACAGTAATTACTTGTCACCTAACGAGGTGGTTAAGTACTTACAGCGAAGTCTTCAAAGTCTTTCTACAATTACGGTTTTCCTTTAAGTCTCTGCCAACGTAGACTTAAGTATGTGGTGAATCGAAAGTGAGAGAAAAGTGGTATATGGATATCTAGAGATGATGATGATGTCGGGACTTTACATCAAGGTCAGGTCATGTTAAACTTTCTCTGGCCAGCGCTGTCAGCCCTAGTGACAATATACTAAATATTACGTAGCTTTGTGAGCAGATGAACAGCGAGGGTTGACGCGTCGACCACGAATGAAACTGTAGCAACATATGATGGGAGTGGCAGTGTATATACTGTCAGGGATCGAGGGTATGTTTAGCAAAGAAACTGTACGTGTTACTCCCTGCCTACCTCCACATTGCTCATTACATCAATCATTCTGTTATCCTATTGAGTAAGGTTTGAACATTAATCATTCAGTAAGATCATGAACATTAATCATTCAGTAAGGTTATGAACTTTAATCAGTTAGTGAGGTTATGAACATTAATCATTCAACAAGGTTATGAACATTAATCATTTAGTAAGGTTATGAACATTAATCATTCAGTAAGGTTATGAACATTAATCATTTAGTAAGGTTATGAACATTAAGCATTTAGTAAGGTTATGAACATTAATCATTTAGTACGATTATGAACATTAATAATTCAGTAAGGTTATGAACATTACTCATTTAGTAAGGTTATGAACATTAATCATTTAGTAAGATTATGAACATTTATCATTCAGTAAGATTATGAACATTAATCATTCAGTAAGGTTATGAACATTAATCATTTAGTAAGGTTATGAACATTAATCATTTAGTAAGATTATGAACATTAATCGTTCAATAAGGTTATGAACATTAATCATTTAGTAAGATTATGAACATTATTCATTCAGTAAGGTTATGAACATTAATCATTCAGTAAGGTTATGAACATTAATCATTCAACAAGGTTATGAACATTAATATTCAGTAAGGTTATGAACATTAATCATTCAACAAGGTTATGAACATTAATATTCAGTAAGGTTATGAACATTAATCATTCAGTAAGGTTATGAACATTAATCTTTCAGTAAGGTTATGAACATTAATCATTCAGTGAGGTTATATACATTAATCATTCAGTAAGGTTATGAACATTGATCATTCAGTAAGGTTATGAACATTAATCATTCAGTAAGGTTATGAACATTAATCATTCAGTAAGGTTATGAACATTAATCATTCAGTAAGGTTATGAACATTAATCATTCAGTAAGGTTATGAACACATAATGTAGAATCTTATAACTTCACTGACTACATGATGAACACACGACTTGAATTCGTCCTAAAATCAGATTTACATTTCCTGTGACTCAGTTCTAAGTTACTGCTCGAGTGAAGCAGCAGCTCTGAGTCTAGAGGTGAGTAGAGGAACTTGTTCACGTGGCTGTAGGTTGGTAACCATTAAGGTTTCCTATACTTCGAACCTGCGAAAAAACATTTCTAGACCTACAGGTACCTGACCACATTCTGATCAGACGAGGGCACACACATACACACTGCCTTAATGTCCAGGTTTAAAGGTTTAGCATCAGAATTAAAACTTCCGCTGGGGAACAAAGCTTTGCAACTTTTAACTTTATTTTTTTCAACAGTATTCATAAAATCTGGTATACATGGACAAAGTTAATACATATACATACGAAACTATCAGAAATGGGTGATTGTGGTGGTCGGCGTTGGAGCGCCCGGAGTATGGATGGTTGAGACTCAGACTTTCAGGGTTCACTGGTAACATGATCTGAATTCTTGACCATACGATGCCTTGTGGTAAGCCAGGGATTGTGGAAGACGAAGAGCAACTACATTTACACATAGCTGCACCGTCTTCTATTTCCCAAACGATCTAACTAGACGTGTCTGAGGAGGTCTAACAAACTCCCTCGACAGATGCTCATCCGGAAATAAAACTTATATATCACAATATACTTCAGAAATATAATATCCAAAATGCTACGAGTATTACTGTCTCTAGCCTCCTGCTGTCATACATGCCAGTGAGGGGATGCAAATTCCAGCTTTCATCCTTCAACTTTCTCATTATCCTCCTACCTGCTCCGCCTGGCTCTCCTGTTCATGTGGTACGTCAACACTGCTACAAGGAGCATGTCGCTGCTCTCCTGTGCACCTGCTTGGTATATACACTATCTGCCACACTGTGGAGGCTGAGGCCATTGCTTGAAGTACCTCGTAAGAAGCTGTAATCCATACGACATTCATCATAAGCACCCAGGGTTACGCTACCTGAAAGAGAAACCAACACTTCAGAGATAATACAACCCCAGCAGTGTTGTGTTTACTCGGCTTTTTCCTCATGCACAACAATAACAACAGGCAGCTAAAACACAAGTCTGGTCAAACCATCACAGTATCTGGGTTACTGATACACCTCTCTTAAAATCAGTCTTCCATCCTGCCTTACCCTCTCTCTACCAGTCGAGTATAACTTATAAAATTGTGATCCTTCACAACTGTACAACAGACCTTCAGATGCCGCCAGCGTAACAGTGTGTCTAGCCAACGAACACTTTCTCTTACACATCTTCAGTCTGCTAAGGACGGAACCATACAAGTACCAGGTCACATTCTCTCCTCATATTTGCCGAGGTGTGTCGCTAGCCGAGGTCGTGCGCCTGTCAGGTCACATCAGTCCTTGTGCAGGTAACGACTCATGACACCGGTGGTACTCACACAGTTGGTCGGCCGGCACCCGCCGTGCACATGACCATGTCACAGGATCTACTCTCAGAGAAGGAGGCTTATCTCCCTCACTGAACGTTCGTGCTATCACCAGAGACAGGTATGGACCTGCCAGTCATTACCCCGCTGTAGAGAAGGCAAGTCTCGATGTGGTATTGAGCCAGCTTCACGGAAGGAGTGCTCGGGGTCTGTGTTCGTCTTCAGCGTTTTCTAGGAAAGTTTGCTGATCGTCTCAGGGATTATGTTTGTTAGTGACCAAAGTGTGGGAGTTGGGGAGGCTTGCGTCAGGTTTAGGAAGACACATCTTCTCACAAAAGAGGTCGTCTCATAATATTACTTTCTTTGATTTTCCTGAGGCAATTGTTGCATCTTGTTAATCTACCAATGATATTGTCTTTTGTTGTATCAGTCTAGAGTTATCAGAAGTGACCATTATCACTGGGTACTAACTCCAGGTACACAATATCTTGTATTCGTTATATGTTGTAAGTTTACAGTTCGCTGTTGCTTTCAATTTTTGTGGTTTATACTTAGTGAACCAGGTGTTGCTGTTGTGTTGAGAGAACTCTGAGTGATGGCTTACTTCTACTTAAATTATGTATTATCATCTGGGATAATCCTTACTATGTAACCACCTAGGCAGTGTGTCCTCACAGCTGAGCTCAGCATAAGGCGGCTTCGTCTCTCTCTCTCTCTCTCTCTCTCTCTCTCTCTCTCTCTCTCTCTCTCTCTCTCTCTCTCTCTCTCTCTCTCTCTCTCTCTCTCTCTCTCTCTCTCTCTCTCCACCTTAGTTTCTCCCTCTAAGCTCTGCCTTTCATCTCTGACAGCGTTCATTTTTCCGTGGCTTAGTACTAATACTCTACAGCTATAACCAGGCTTGTGCCTAAGTCTTTTACAAGAGTTTTTGGTCACTAGACTCTGTCTAAATCTGCAGTTGTTAAGGTAACATCCACAGTTCTTACAGACGTATTTCCCCATGTAAGATCCAATCCCCGGGAACGAGCGTATCATTAAGGTAACCACCGCCATCATCATCTTCTCATCCTCCCACATTCAGAGATGCTCCAGCCACTCCCGTTCCCACGTCTCCCATGCCATCGTGTGTAGAAAACACAGACGCAACACTGGAATGTTTGCTGAAGAATACTTCTGTCTTCTGTGGGACACAATCGGTGTTTGGTGTTGCTTGTGAGGTTACCTCAACACGTATACACCAGAGGTGAAATACAAGGGAGAAAGTTGGTGAATGTAGTGAATGTGGTCAAGGTAAAGGACCACCACGAGAAGATAGGTTGACACACTTATTTCTCACAACACAGTGAGAGTCTCTTAGGAAATGAGGCCACATAGTCTGACGTCCCAGACCGTAATATCACCTACAAAATATAGCCATATTCCTAGTCATGCAAGTTTTACATTATCATCTATAGTAAGTTTTTTGATAATGGTGTTGTTTGGTGTGTTGAAATATCTGAAAAGCTGAATATAGATTAAGACCTTTTCTCTTTATCAAGGACAGACAATGTATCGGATGTATTTCACTTAACATACAATATCATAGAATGTGTTGGTCTAGTTGGTCTAATAAATTGAGGGACTTGCTAATCCATCAAATTAAACAGAGCATCGGGTCATCGCCTCATCTCTACAGACGGAAACCTTGAAACGTTTTAGACAAAAATCTTTTTTAAAAGAAAACAAATTTCACTCTTGCGCTCCTGTATGTTAAATAGTCTCTGAGGAGAGTGTCATAGAGAAATGAAGATAAATTTGATCCTATTCAGATGTTGTCTCGAGATTTATATTCCCGCAGTTCTCGTCGAGATCTCAGAGATAGAGAGAGAGAGAGAGAGAGAGAGAGAGAGAGAGAGAGAGAGAGAGAGAGAGAGAGAGAGAGAGAGAGAGAGAGAGAGAGAGAGAGAGAGAGAAGAGAGAGAGAGAGGAGGTGAGGGGGTTGATTTCGCTTCAATAAGTCGTTAATCAGAAAATTTACTGAAAACATACTGCCGCTTCTAGGAGTACACATTGCCATTATCCCCATGTTTCATAGTCCTAAATTTAGAATGATCAGTCTCACTGAGATAGACTTATGAATAGATCTATATATCTATATGAACTAACTGACGGAAGCAATAGGTAAATAAATCGAGAAACGTCTCACGATAAAGATAAATTGAACATGAAATGTGACCTCTCTTTCCATACAACCCTCAATGCTTCTACAGACTTTACCCTCTTATCATTTTGTGACTAACATACGCTTCCATATTTCCATTCGCTGCCATGTCCACTCTCAGATATCTAAAACACTTCACTTCCTCCAAATATCCTCCATTTAAATTCGCACACCAACTAACCCGTCCCTCTACCCTCCTAAACCTATTAACTTTGCTTTTATTCACATTCACTCTTAACTTTCTCCTCTCTCACACTCTCCCAGAGCCAGTCTACAGCTTTTGCATTTTCTCATTCGAATCTGCCACCAGATTCCCAGGCCTCCTCATTCAAATTCCACTCTGCAAGACTCTTGCATTTACCTCCCTCACCAACCCAGCCATAAACATTTCCAGATTTACTGACCCCCATGATTCATGACCGTTACTACTTCATCTTCCAAACAATTTCTCTGCTGATGTGAGGTCAGCAGACGACGGGATCTGGACGCTGTTCACTTAACTTGCCATCATCGTCTCTCTTGTTTACCTTCCAGGAAATCAAACTTCTTAGTTGCGTTCGTAATGCGAATTGATCAACGTTACAGGCTGGAAATATCATTAGAATCACAATAGTCTACTGGCTGGACTCCAGCTCGTTTAACTCCCTATAGAATCCAGAGAGTCCAGCCAGTGAGCCATATTGATCGTGGGGTCAGAGGACCCAGTGATGGCAACCTCTGGAATACATTCCAGGCTACACCTCTGGCATACATTCCAGGCTACACCTCTGGAATACATTCCAGGCTACACCTCTGGAATACATTCCAGGCTACACCTCTGGAATACATTCCAGGCTACACCTCTGGAATACATTCCAGACTACACCTCTGGAATACATTCCAGGCTACACCTCTGGAATACATTCCAGGCTACACCTCTGAAATGCATTCCAGGCTACACCTCTGGAATGCATTCCACACTACACCTCTGGAATACGACTATTATCATTATATCTATATGCATGTTAACAGTACCAGGCTTTCGTGCAGTCTGAAGATATATCATGCATGAATTTCAAATATATTGATATACATCTCCTTTAACATAGAAAGTTACATTGTATTGTGACACTGATTCCCAATGTTTTTTATTTACATTTGTACCTGTTACGAGCATAAAATGTTATAGGAAGAGTATCAGTGTAGAAATTCTTCTGTGACTTTTCGCCTCTTTTCGAGTATACAAGTGGGATATGCAGCCATCTGGTTGTGTGTCTGTCAATGAGCATGCATATAGATATGAATATAGCAACTTATTACACATGACAGCTAGAGATTGAGTGTGAACGAATGTGGCCTTTTTGTCTTTTCCTGGCGCTACCTCGCTGAAGGAGAGAGAGAGAGAGAGAGAGAGAGAGAGAGAGAGAGAGAGAGAGAGAGAGAGAGAGAGAGAGAGAGAGAGAGAGAGAGAGAGAGAGAGAGAGAGAGAGAGAGAGAGGATGCTGTTTCCAGTGTGACGGGGTAGCGACGAAAATGGCTGAAGGCAGTAAGTGTGAATATGTACATGTGTATATATGTATGTGTCTGTGTATATATATGTATGTATACGTTGATATGTATATGGATGTATATGTGCATGTATGGGCGTTTATGTATATATACGTATATATAAACTGTTTCCTGTACATCTCTGTAACTTTCACCTGCAGATGTTTGGAAGTTGGCAGGTGTTTCTCAGAACCAGAACTAATGCGTTTATGATTCTGGTTTGATCCTGTTTACACTGTACTGGATCTGGTAATGTCAAATACGTGGGACAGAGTTAGTCATCTTTGAAAGGCTTTTACTCCACTAAGTTTTGTAGGTCTTTGAAGTCTAAGTTCCCTGAACATATTCCACCAGAATTTCTGCCCAACATGACCAGAGTATTGTATTATACCTCTGCCTCACTACAATGGGTTCATGGTGACAGGAAAATGAATTCCCTTTCCTTTATACTTACTACTGAAAATACGTACGCTTGGAGAAATGTAGAGAGATTAACAAGAGACCAAAGTAACCTATTCTTTAAGTTCTTGACTGTTTCATTCTACCAGTATCACCACTGTTATGAAAAGCGGTCGCAGCTCTAACAAAATATAAAGGAATTGAAACAACAGCTGACCACCGGGTCTTTTTGAGGCTGTTTGTGGTGGCTGAAGTTATCAGACACTCACAGATTGGCTTGGTCAAAATTGGAAAGCATACAAGTAATTCGAAGAGAATAACCAGCAAGTTGTCAATATGACCAACGAGGCGCATATAATGTTAGTCGTGGACTCCATCAGATCTGTTGTTAACACGTCTACAACACTGTTCTCAACCACTCTCATTGGTAAATCATTCCATACGTTAACAATCCTGTTAAAGAAAATGTACTTCGCTATATTCGAGGTAAAACGTTTGCTCAGGAGTTTGTATCAGTAAATACGAATAAAATCAGACCAGTCAAGTCTTCAGTAACCTTTTACGTAAAGATTATAAAAACCTTGATAATTCTTAATGCTAGTTTTAAATCACCTTTTACCCTTCTCTTTTCTGTGTTAAATAGATTCAAACAGTTTGTCTGATCGGCTTTCATTGGATTTGTTTCTGAGCCTGGTCTTCATCTCAGTAGGTCACCCCTGCACTCTATCCAATCTGTTTACATCTTTTCTAGGTAGGATGACCAAAACTGAACCGAACATTCAAGTTGGGAACGAATTTATGGATATTAAAGACTTAACATCGAAGGCTCTTCATATGAATCCAAGAATTTAGTTCGCTCTTCATACTGCTTCAGTGCAGTGCTTACCTGGTGTTAGGTCACCAAGGATTATGATGCCCACGTCTTCTTCTTCTTCATGTACCTTTTGTAGTTCAGCAGAATTCATACTGTAGCTTTCCCTTTCGTTTTCATTACCGATATATAAATCTTTGCATTTATTGATATTAGAATTCATTTGCCACCTATGAGCCCAGTCCACCAGGTTGTCTATATCAGTTTGAAGCCGCAGACGTTCAGTTGTATATTGATTTTCCGGCTTAATATCATCCTAGAGTTTTGATATCGTGCAATGCAGCCCATTATCAATATCATGGATATATATAGAAGGAGAAGCGGTTCCAAGACTGATCCTTGTGGTACACCACTTGTCACGTCTTACCATTCTGAGGTTTAATCACTAATAACAACTCTTGCTTTACTGGTCAGTCAGCCAATTTCCTCTCCACCGAAGCACAACGCCATCAGTATCATGTGACATAATTCTATATCGTAGATTTTGATGTGGAACCTTAATGAATGCATTTAAGAATCCAGATAGATAGCAACTGCTTTACTTTCGTCGTACATGCTGACGATATCATAGATAAATCAAGCTGCTTTGCTAGACACAAACGATGTAGCAGAAAACCACGCTGGGAATCGTTTATAAAGTGTTGGTTTTCTAATTGGTACACAATTCCGTTTCGAAAAAGGATTTCGATTGAGTTTTCCGACATCAGACGATAATTTCTGATCAGTGACTTATAACCTTTTTCGAATATCGGTGATATATTGGCAGACTTCCACGCATCACGGAACCTTTCCCATAGCATGTAACTCATGGAAAAAGGTAGTCAAAGGCTTAACATTTCTCACCTCTTTTATTGATCTTTGATAAAACACAAAATGTATCCAACTCTTCTTGTTGATTCTTCCGATACTGAAGAAATCCACCTCTGGTGTTCTAAACAAACGTTCATAACGAAAACATAAATATATGATTTATATATGCATTTTCTTACGTAATCACCCGAGAACCAATTTCTATTAATGCATCCTCGTGTTACATCGAGCTGGCGGAATCCAATTCGACCCTAATATATACTTGCCCTGATACAGTCCATTAACAGCACGTCAACCCAGTATACCACATCGTTCCAATTCATTCTATCCTATGCACATTTTTCACTCTCCTGTATGTTCTAATTGTTCCCTCCACTTCTGACACATACACCCTGTTTGTTAACCTTTTCTCACTCATCCTCTCCATATGCCCAAACCATTTCAACACACCCTCTTTAGCTCTCTCAAGTACAATTCTTTTGTTGCCACTAATCTCTCTTACCCTTTTACTACTTACTCAATCTAACCACTTCACACCACGTATTGTCCTTAATCGTTTCATTTCCAACACTTCCGTGCACTTCTACACAACTCTGTCTATAGCCCATACCTCGCAACCATATAACACTGTTGGAATACTGTTCCTTCAAACGAACCCATTTTTGCCCTGCCATATAAAGTTCTTTCTTTCCACACATTCTTTATCCCTCCCAGAACCTTCGTTCCCTCCCACAACCTATGACTCACTTCCACTTCCATAGCTCCATTCTCTGCCAAGTCCACTCCAAGATATCTAAAACACTTCACTCCCTCCAATTTTTCTCCATTCAAACTTACATCCTTACAAAATTGTCCCTATACCCAGTTGAACCTAACAACATTGTTTTTATTTACATTCACTCTCAACTTTCTCCTTTCACACACTTCTCCAAACCGTTACCATCTTATGCAGTTTTTCACTCGAATCCGTCACCAGAGATACAGCACCATAAAACAACGACTAACTCACTCCCAGGACCTTTCATTGCCCACAGACTACATACTCACCCCTTTCTCCAAGATTCCCTCGTCCACCTTCCTCACCATCCCATCCATGAACAAATGGAACAACAACGGTGACAACACATATTCCTGCCGCAGACCGACCTTTACTGGGAACCGTTCACTATCCTCCTCTCCTACTAGCGACACATGCCTTACGCCCCCGATAAAAACCTCTCACCGCTTGCAGCAGCTTTCCTCTCACACTCAGTAAATTGAAGCTAAAGCTTTGTCGTGGCTGCTTCAACCCGCTTTCTACTTTAGTACATGAAAAACACAGAAGTGTGGTGCCAAGCACATGGAAAGTGCCTAACCACATTCATAATATTTACCCCAATACTGTAAGCTTCAGGAGGAGAAAAGCTTAAACCATACTCTGTTTTGAATACAAATGGGATTCTAAATTTGTGGTTTTGAGTATAAAAAAAAAGATGGGCTTTCAATATCTAAGTTTTAGTACATGACAGCAGGCTTTAAAAAAAATTTGTTTTTGAGTAAACACCACAGCACAACACGGACATAAGCACCACACTCACTACGTCAAGGTCACACTTACTATTAAAATCCGTCCAGCACACTCGCCACACTACGGTTTTGGGACTAGCATCACGCGGAAGGCCAACTGCGAGGACAAGAGAAGAGGAGAGGAACAATTAGAGAGGTCAGTAGGTCCTGAGAAGGTAAATAAAAGAGAGATTCCCAAGACCCAGTGTTGATTCAAGACATTTCGACTCGCAATTAGATTAAATGGCTGTTTAAACAGAAGTGCCTAATTCTTCTTCTTCTTCTTCTTCTTTTGTTCTCCTCCTCCTCTTTAGAACAGAGATGCAGCGAACTTAAATTCTATCTTTTATGTTATCTGAGTCGTTCAATACAGCCTCAGTCAGAGTGAGGATGTATTAAACGAAAGTACTCACCGTTTTCATTTTCTCTTTCCAGTGGTACGCGATAAGTTCCAAGTGCACTTTCGTGTAATAATCACATCACCAGGTGAGACACAAGAGAAAAATAAGTCAGTTGATATAGACATCGAAGAGACGAAGCTAAGACGCCATTTGGTAAGCATGTGATTGTCCAAAACATGCAACGAGCGTTCGTCTCTTCGATGTAATCAACTGACTTTTATTTCTCTCTTGTGTCTCCCCTGATGATGTGATTATTACACGAAAGTGCACTTGGGAACTTATCATGTTTCATTTTCCTCGTGGACTCATAGGAATATCTTGATCACGCGCAAATATATATATATATATATATATATATATATATATATATATATATATATATATATATATATTTTTTTTTTTTTTTTTTTTTTTTTCTTTATACTTTGTCGCTGTCTCCCGCGTTTGCGAGGTAGCGCAAGGAAACAGACGAAAGAAATGGCCCAACCCCCCCCCCCATACACATGTACATACACACGTCCACACACGCAAATATACATACCTACACAGCTTTCCATGGTTTACCCCAGACGCTTCACATGCCTTGCTTCAATCCACTGACAGCACGTCAACCCCTGTATACCACATGACTCCAATTCACTCTATTTCTTGCCCTCCTTTCACCCTCCTGCATGTTCAGGCCCCGATCACACAAAATCTTTTTCACTCCATCTTTCCACCTCCAATTTGGTCTCCCTCTTCTCCTCGTTCCCTCCACCTCCGACACATATATCCTCTTGGTCAATCTCTCCTCACTCATTCTCTCCATGTGCCCAAACCATTTCAAAACACCCTCTTCTGCTCTCTCAACCACGCTCTTTTTATTTCCACACATCTCTCTTACCCTTACGTTACTTACTCGATCAAACCACCTCACACCACACATTGTCCTCAAACATCTCATTTCCAGCACATCCATCCTCCTGCGCACATCTCTATCCATAGCCCACGCCTCGCAACCATACAACATTGTTGGAACCACTATTCCCTCAAACATACCCATTTTTGCTTTCCGAGATAATGTTCTCGACTTCCACACATTTTTCAAGGCTCCCAAAATTTTCGCCCCCTCCCCCACCCTATGATCCACTTCCGCTTCCATGGTTCCATCCGCTGACAGATCCACTCCCAGATATCTAAAACACTTCACTTCCTCCAGTTTTTCTCCATTCAAACTCACCTCCCAATTGACTTGACCCTCACCCCTACTGTACCTAATAACCTTGCTCTTATTCACATTTACTCTCAACTTTCTTCTTCCACACACTTTACCAAACTCAGTCACCAGCTTCTGCAGTTTCTCACATGAATCAGCCACCAGCGCTGTATCATCAGCGAACAACAACTGACTCACTTCCCAAGCTCTCTCATCCCCAACAGACTTCATACTTGCCCCTCTTTCCAGGACTCTTGCATTTACCTCCCTTACAACCCCATCCATAAACAAATTAAACAACCATGGAGACATCACACACCCCTGCCGCAAACCTACATTCACTGAGAACCAATCACTTTCCTCTCTTCCTACACGTACACATGCCTTACATCCTCGATAAAAACTTTTCACTGCTTCTAACAACTTGCCTCCCACACCATATATTCTTAATACCTTCCACAGAGCATCTCTATCAACTCTATCATATGCCTTCTCCAGATCCATAAATGCTACATACAAATCCATTTGCTTTTCTAAGTATTTCTCACATACATTCTTCAAAGCAAACACCTGATCCACACATCCTCTACCACTTCTGAAACCGCACTGTTCTTCCCCAATCTGATGCTCTGTACATGCCTTCACCCTCTCAATCAATACCCTCCCATATAATTTACCAGGAATACTCAACAAACTTATACCTCTGTAATTTGAGCACTCACTCTTATCCCCTTTGCCTTTGTACAATGGCACTATGCACGCATTCCGCCAATCCTATATATATATATATATATATATATATATATATATATATTTTTTTTTTTTTTTTTTTTTTTTTTTCATACTATTCGCCATTTCCCGCGATAGCGAGGTAGCGTTAAGAACAGAGGACTGGGCCTTTGAGGGAATATCCTCACCTGGCCCTCTTCTCTGTTCCTTCTTTTGGAAAATTAAAAAAAAAAAAAAAAAAAAAAAAAAAAAAAACGAGAGGGGAGGATTTCCAGCCCCCCGCTCCCTTCCCTTTTAGTCGCCTTCTACGACACGCAGGGAATACGTGGGAAGTATTCTTTCTCCCCTATCCCCAGGGAAAATATATATATATATATACATATATATATATATATATATATATATATATATATATATATATATATGTATGTGTGTGTGTGTGTGTGTGTGTGTATATATATATTATATATATATATCTATATATATTTATATTTACATATTTATATTTATATATATATACTTATATATATATATTTATATATATATCTATATATATATTTTATATATTTTTTTTTTTTTTTTTTTATACTTTGTCGCTGTTTCCCGCGTTTGCGAGGTAGCGCAAGGAAACAGACGAAAGAAATTCCCCAACCCCCCCCATACACATGTACATACACACGTCCACACACACAAATATACATACCTACACAGCTTTCCATGGTTTACCCCGGACGCTTCACATGCCTTGATTCAATCCACTGACAGCACGTCAACCCCTGTATACCACATCGCTCCAATTCACTCTATTCCTTGCCCTCCTTTCACCCTCCTGCATGTTCAGGCCCCGATCACACAAAATCTTTTTCACTCCATCTTTCCACCTCCAATTTGGTCTCCCTCTTCTCCTCGTTCCCTCCACCTCCGACACATATATCCTCTTGGTCAATCTTTCCTCACTCATTCTCTCCATGTGCCCAAACCATTTTAAAACACCCTCTTCTGCTCTCTCAACCACGCTCTTTTTATTTCCACACATCTCTCTTACCCTTACGTTACTTACTCGATCAAACCACCTCACACCACACATTGTCCTCAAACATCTCATTTCCAGCACATCCATCCTCCTGCGCACAACTCTATCCATAGCCCATGCCTCGCAACCATACAACATTGTTGGAACTACTATTCCTTCAAACATACCCATTTTTGCTTTCCGGGATAATGTTCTCGACTTCCACACATTTTTCAAGGCTCCCAAAATTTTCGCCCCCTCCCCCACCCTATGATCCACTTCCGCTTCCATGGTTCCATCCGCTGACAGATCCACTCCCAGATATCTAAAACACTTCACTTCCTCCAGTTTTTCACCATTCAAACTCACCTCCCAATTGACTTGACCCTCAACCCTACTGTACCTAATAACCTTGCTCTTATTCACATTTACTCTTAACTTTCTTCTTCCACACACTTTACCAAACTCCGTCACCAGCTTCTGCAGTTTCTCACATATATATTTTATATATATATATATATATATATATATATATATATATATATATATATATATATATATATATATATATATATATATATATTTATATATATATATATACATATATATATATATATATATATATATATATATATTTATATATATATATATATATATATATATATATATATATATATATATATATATATATATATATATATATATATATATATATAATTGGTATACATGGGGTGTTCAGTGTTGTAAATGGAAATGGTGAAGAACTTGTAGATTTATGTGCTGAAAAAGGACTGATGATTGGGAATACCTGGTTTAAAAAGCGAGATATACATAAGTATACTTATGTAAGTAGGCGAGATGGCCAGAGAGCGTTATTGGATTACGTGTTAATTGACAGGCGTGCGAAAGAGAGACTTTTGGATGTTAATGTGCTGAGAGGTGCAACTGGAGGGATGTCTGATCATTATCTTGTGGAGGCTAAGATGAAGATTTGTATGGGTTTTCAGAAAAGAGTGAATGTTGGGGTGAAGAGGGTGGTGAGAGTAAGTGAGCTCGAGAAGGAGACCTGTGTGAGGAAGTACCAGGAGAGACTGAGTACAGAATGGAAAAAGGTGAGAACAATGGAAGTAAGGGGAGTGGGGGAGGAATGGGATGTATTTAGGGAATCAGTGATGGATTGCGCAAAAGATGCGTGTGGCATGAGAAGAGTGGGAGGTGGGTTGATTAGAAAGGGTAGTGAGTGGTGGGATGAAGAAGTAAGAGTATTAGTGAAAGAGAAGAGAGAGGCATTTGGACGATTTTTGCAGGGAAAAAATGCAATTGAGTGGGAGATGTATAAAAGAGAGAGACAGGAGGTCAAGAGAAAGGTGCAAGAGGTGAAAAAAAGGGCAAATGAGAGTTGGGGTGAGAGAGTATCATTAAATTTTAGGGAGAATAAAAAGATGTTCTGGAAGGAGGTAATAAAGTGCGTAAGACAAGGGAGCAAATGGGAACTTCAGTGAAGGGCGCAAATGGGGAGGTGATAACAAGTAGTGGTGATGTGAGAAGGAGATGGAGTGAGTATTTTGAAGGTTTGTTGAATGTGTTTGATGATAGAGTGGCAGATATAGGGTGTTTTGGTCGAGGTGGTGTGCAAAGTGAGAGGGTTAGGGAAAATGATTTGGTAAACAGAGAAGAGGTAGTGAAAGCTTTGCGGAAGATGAAAGCCGGCAAGGCAGCAGGTTTGGATGGTATTGCAGTGGAATTTATTAAAAAAGGGGGTGACTGTATTGTTGACTGGTTGGTAAGGTTATTTAATGTATGTATGACTCAGGGTGAGGTGCCTGAGGATTGGCGGAATGCGTGCATAGTGCCATTGTACAAAGGCAAAGGGGATAAGAGTGAGTGCTCAAATTACAGAGGTATAAGTTTGTTGAGTATTCCTGGTAAATTATATGGGAGTGGTTTCAAAAGTGGTAGAGGATGTGTGGATCAGGTGTTTGCTTTGAAGAATGTATGTGAGAAATACTTAGAAAAGCAAATGGATTTGTATGTAGCATTTATGGATCTGGAGAAGGCATATGATAGAGTTGATAGAGATGCTCTGTGGAAGGTATTAAGAATATATGGTGTGGGAGGAAAGTTGTTAGAAGCAGTGAAAAGTTTTTATCGAGGATGTAAGGCATGTGTACGTGTAGGAAGAGAGGAAAGTGATTGGTTCTCAGTGAATGTAGGTTTGCGGCAGGGGTGTGTGATGTCTCCATGGTTGTTTAATTTGTTTATGGATGGGTTTGTTAGGGAGGTAAATGCAAGAGTTTTGGAAAGAGGTGCAAGTATGAAGTCTGTTGGGGATGAGAGAGCTTGGGAAGTGAGTCAGTTGTTGTTCGCTGATGATACAGCGCTGGTGGCTGATTCATGTGAGAAACTGCAGAAGCTGGTGACTGAGTTTGGAAAAGTGTGTGGAAGAAGAAAGTAAGAGTAAATGTGAATAAGAGCAAGGTTATTAGGTACAGTAGGGTTGAGGGTCAAGTCAATTGGGAGGTGAGTTTGAATGGAGAAAAACTGGAGGAAGTGAAGTGTTTTAGATATCTGGGAGTGGATCTGGCAGCGGATGGAACCATGGAAACGGAGGTGGATCATAGGGTGGGGGAGGGGGCGAAAATCCTGGGGGCCTTGAAGAATGTGTGGAAGTCGAGAACATTATCTCGGAAAGCAAAAATGGGTATGTTTGAAGGAATAGTGGTTCCAACAATGTTGTATGGTTGCGAGGCGTGGGCTATGGATAGAGTTGTGCGCAGGAGGATGGATGTGCTGGAAATGAGATGTTTGAGGACAATGTGTGGTGTGAGGTGGTTTGATCGAGTGAGCAACGTAAGGGTAAGAGAGATGTGTGGAAATAAAAAGAGCGTGGTTGAGAGAGCAGAAGAGGGTGTTTTGAAGTGGTTTGGGCATATGGAGAGGATGAGTGAGGAAAGATTGACCAAGAGGATATATGTGTCGGAGGTGGAGGGAACAAGGAGAAGAGGGAGACCAAATTGGAGGTGGAAAGATGGAGTGAAAAAGATTTTGTGTGATCGGGGCCTGAACATGCAGGAGGGTGAAAGGAGGGCAAGGAATAGAGTGAATTGGAGCGATGTGGTATACCGGGGTTGACGTGCTGTCAGTGGATTGAATCAGGGCATGTGAAGCGTCTGGGGTAAACCATGGAAAGTTCTGTGGAGCCTGGATGTGGAAAGGGAGCTGTGGTTTCGGGCATTATTGCATGACAGCTAGAGACTGAGTGTGAACGAATGGGGCATTTGTTGTCTTTTCCTAGCGCTACCTCGCACACATGAGGGGGGAGGGGGATGTTATTCCATGTTTGGCGAGGTGGCGATGGAAATGAATAAAGGCAGACAGTGTGAATTGTGTGCATGTGTATATATGTATATGTCTGTGTGTATATATATATATATATATGTGTGTACATTGAGATGTATAGGTATGTATATTTGCGTGTGTGGACGTGTATGATGTACATGTGTATGGGGAGGGGGGTTGGGCCATTTCTTTCGTCTGTTTCCTTGCGCTACCTCGCAAACGCGGGAGACAGCGACAAAGCAAAATAAATAAAATAACATAATATATATATATATGTGTGTGTGTGTGTGTGTGTGTGTGTGTATACGTCTATAGAGAGAGAGAGAGAGAGAGAGAGAGAGAGAGAGAGAGAGAGAGAGAGAGAGAGAGAGAGAGAGAGAGAGAGAGAGAGAGAGAGAGAGAGAGAGAGAGAGAGAGAGAAAAGACCTATAAGTCTGTATCAGTGTTACTTGCCGAGGGAGAATATTTTGAACACTATCAACTCAGTGTTGACATATAAACTACTTATGATCTTTGAGACTTTTCTGTCAGAAATCATATGTTTCTGTAACTATGATCTTGGGTAACTATGATCCTGGGTAACTATGATCATGGGTAACTATGATCTTGGGTAACTATGATCCTGGGTAACTATGATGCTGGGTAACTATGATCCTGGGTAACTATGATCTTGGGTAACTATGATCCTGGGTAACTATGATGCTGGGTAACTATGATGCTGGGTAACTATGATCCTGGGTAACTATGATGCTGGGTAACTATGATCCTGGGTAACTATGATCCCGGGTAACTATGATCCTGGCAGACCCCTTTATCCCATCATAACTGAGTGATGAAGTACGAGGGCCCCAGCATGTGTGTATAACCTCTCTCCTCTAAGGTCATTGTTTCTAGTTCCATGACCTTTGGTGACATTGAACACTTTAGTGATGTTATCAACATTTTTACATATCTATAAACATCCTTATCAGCACAAAGCTTTCCTCTCTGATAAAAGATTAGATTAAATTCCTCTTATCCAGGGGTGTCCTAACCCTGAGTCAGAGGGGCACCCAGCCTCGTCCACTGAGTTAGAGTGTATTTTGAAAATGTTATCATTAAAGCTGAGTTGCTTTGCTTCGTCACCGTTGTTCCCTCAGTTACCCTAGTATTTGTGTTTCCCATAATTACTCCATTATGAAAAAAGCTGTTTTATTTTTGTGTGGGGTCGCAGTCACGTTAGAAAATTGAAATAGACGTCATAGAAAAATGTGTGGGAACCATTCCTTCAAATCCTTACTTACCTGGGTTGTTTCTTGGTTTTGTTATTAGTCTTGTTGTTCTTCTCTGGATTCGTTCCAGCCAATCATGATCTTTCTGATAATTATAGATTATAACTTCATTGACTACCAAGATGGAGTCTTACTACCACATTACGGAGGGTTAGAGATAGCTATTGTTGGAGATTGGATGAATGTCTTTTTTAGATCTCTTAAAGTGCATTTTCAAACATTCTGTGTTGGTATTTTCTCTCATCATTTACAAAAGATTTTACTTTACTTTTATCTACGTTGAGTATCACTCTCTATTTTCCCAGGCAGGATTGCAGTTTATTTATTTCACATCAGTCTGTAACAAATTACGAACACTATTTCAGTTCTTATTTTTTTATCATCGGTAAATTCAGATTCTTGCCGTCAGACTTAAGCTGAGGTTGTGTATATGTATCACAAAAAGATCTGGACATAAGAACTGTGTCTTGTGATGTTCATAATCTCTCGGTTATTCTCAAACTTCGATCATTTAAACATATAACATTTCTCGCTTATTTGTCTTGGCAAAAAATTCTTTTACAGAGTGACACATTTTACCTCCTGTATCATCAATCTTTTTTCGCTTAATAATCTCTGATGCTGAACATTATCATCCAAGGTCTTCAACGACACGAAATGTATGATCTCATTTTTTCATATTCAGTCGCAGTCGTCACATAATGCCCTGTGATATTACTGGAAATTGGTAAGACAGGATGTGTCATTACCGGAGCCATGTTGACTATTCAATTTAGATTTTTAATAAGAATTTTTCAAGCTTAGCTCCGATGAAAGCCTCCGCCATTTTCCAGACCAGTGAAGTGAGAATGATTGGGGGATAATCTAAAGCAGTTTCTTATCATCTTCCTTAAATAATAAAGGGACATTGACTTGCTTCAAATCCTCCAACACCATTTCTTCTGGGAATCAGATAATTATTGAATCTTATCTTATGACTTGCCTCTTTTAAAACCCGAGGTGACACATCATGTAGGTTCCTGACTTACTGAAATAAAACTTTTTGAAATAGTTTATAATTTCATCTATCTTGGCATCTTATAATAATAGATTATCAGCGGCTGATGTCCTCTATCTCGTGCATGACAAGAGCAAACCAGTTGATATCATCCATCTATTTAGCGTATGATAAAAGTAAGCAGGTGATGTTATATGTATGAACTTGCGAAAAGCATTCGATAATGTTCAGCATTAAAGGTTTCTATCAAGAATTAAGTCATATGGTACCGATGGTGTTGTACTTCAGTGGATGGAAAGCGGTTGACTGTCCGTAAACCTGAGTTGTGATCAATGGTCAAGGCTCCAGATGGTTGCACGTAACATGTGGAGTGCCACATGGATCAGCCTCATAACAAGTTCTCTTTCTCATCTGTCTTAATGATATTGTTAATGGGATGTACTGCAAGATATCAAAATTCCGTGGAGATACTGTGGAGAAATAAATCAACAAATGAACTTAAACGTCTACGGCTTCAAACTGACTTAGACAAATTAATGGACTGGACTCATAGGTAGCAGATGAATTTTGACATCGATAATTGCAAAGCTTTACATATCAGTAGTAAACTCAGAAAGGCAAGCTACAGTATGATTTCTCTTTAGCCAATAAAGGTAAATGAGAAAAAAGATAATCGTAATGGTAAGTGATCCAGAGAAATGGACAAAACTCTTAGATTCAATGGTAGGACCTTCGAATCCAGGTCCACGTAAATCATACTTACTCATTACAACTCATTTGATTCCCGGGTTGAGAAACAGACCCCACGAGAGCAGATTAAACGACCCGAATCTAATTAGCTTAGAAAAGGGAAGATTGAAAGGTGATCCAATAGAAGTATTCAAAATCATCAAAAGCTTTGGTAAACTTGATCTATCAATTTACTCAAGATTTCATTCGCTTGATTTTCTTCGCAGCAATAATAATAATACAAACTCAGGAGCAGATGTTTTACATGCAATGGGACAAAGTCCTTTATCTTCAACAGGATTGTTAACCCATGGAACAGTTTGCCACTTAGGATGGTCGAATGTAATACTTAAGATGCGTTGAAGAACAGACTTGATGGATATTTCACTCCAAGTCTGTGACTTGCATTACTTGCACCTTCTTAGTTATATTGACATTTTGCAAGTTATTCTCTCTGAATTACCTGTGTGCCTTCAAGCTTTTACCAGACTATTCAGTGAATTTCTGATAACTTTCACTATCAAAAATAACATTGAAAGGACTTACATGTTTGTTGCCGTTTGAGTTTCTTTGTATTTTTCTGTAAACTGATAAGCTCTGTGCCGCAGTGAGAGAGAGAGAGAGAGAGAGAGAGAGAGAGAGAGAGAGAGAGAGAGAGAGAGAGAGAGAGAGAGAGAGAGAGAGTTAGGTTGTTCTGGCACAATGTTGACGTCTCATGTGGTATACACTGAATCAAACACTTCCTTTGTTACAGATGCATCAGTTCCTCAGCGTGAATGACCCAATGTTGTTTGTTATTGGTTCTTTGTTATCACTCACATGTTGGTTGTTCAATACGTATTTTCAAACTTTTGTGATTTTTACGTTTTTTGTTGCTCATTTTTCATAATTTCGATTGCAAGTCTAAAAGCCGCTGTAGATATGGTAGTCTTGAGAACTTCCTTTGAATTCCTCCAAATCTTTCTTCAGTCATGATGGTTTCTCCACTTCATTTCTCCACTTTGTTTCTCCACTTCGTATTTGTTAAAATAGATCTTTGCATATCAACCAAACGTGTTCACCATATCGTTCCAATTCACTCTATTCCTTGCACGCTTTTCACCCTCCTGCATATTCAGGCCCCGATGTGGAAAGGAAGCTGCGCTTCCGGTGCTGGGGGAGGGGGGGCATTTTCATGTGTGGCGGGGTGGCGACGAGAATGAATAAAGGCAGCAAGTATAAATTATGTACATGGGTATATATGTATATGTCTGTGTATGTATATATATGTATACGTTGAAATGTATAGGTATGTACATGTGCGTGTGTGGACGTGTATGGATATACATGGGTATGTGGGTGGGTTGGGCAATTCTTTCCTCTGTTTCCTTGCGCTACCTCGCTAACGCGGGAGACAGCGACAAAGTATAATAGATAAATATATATATATATATATATATATATATAACGTGTCTAAAATGGGAATGTGGCATGTAAACTTGTGTGGCTGTTACCCATGACGAAATGAAGGTGGAGGTATGTGTAGGTAACATGTATCAGGAGAGGAGCCTGTAATGTTGTAACTCTGACTGAAACCAAGCTCAAGGTATAAAGAGGATGAATGGCTTGGGAATGTCTCAGGGGCAAAGTCGGGAGTTAGTAAGGCAGGATCGACTGTGAGGACTAGCGCGCTACGTCTCAGTGTTGTGGAAATGTGTAAAACGTGTAAGGAAGTTAATCCTACAATGATATGGGAAAATGATTATATATATATATATATATATATATATATATATATATATATATATATATATATATATATATATATATATATATTTTTTTTTTTTTTTTTTTTATTATACTTTGTCGCTGTCTCCCGCGTTTGCGAGGTAGCGCAAGGAAACAGACGAAAGAAATATATATATATATATATATATATATATTTTTTTTTTTTTTTTGCTTTGTCGCTGTCTCCCGCGTTTGCGAGGTAGCGCAAGGAAACAGACGAAAGAAATGGCCCAACCCCCCCCCCCCATACACATGTATATACATACGTCCACACACGCAAATATACATACCTACACAGCTTTCCATGGTTACCCCAGACGCTTCACATGCCTTGATTCAATCCACTGACAGCACGTCAACCCCGGTATACCACATCGCTCCAATTCACTCTATTCCTTGCCCTCCTTTCACCCTCCTGCATGTTCAGGCCCCGATCACACAAAATCTTTTTCACTCCATCTTTCCACCTCCAATTTGGTCTCCCTCTTCTCGTTCCCTCCACCTCCGACACATATATCCTCTTGGTCAATCTTTCCTCACTCATTCTCTCCATGTGACCAAACCATTTCAAAACACCCTCTTCTGCTCTCTCAACCACGCTCTTTTTATTTCCACACATCTCTCTTACCCTTACGTTACTTACTCGATCAAACCACCTCACACCATACATTGTCCTCAAACATCTCATTTCCAGCACATCCATCCTCCTGCGCACAACTCTATCCATAGCCCACGCCTCGCAACCATACAACATTGTTGGAACCACTATTCCTTCAAACATACCCATTTTTGCTTTCCGAGATAATGTTCTCGACTTCCACACATTCTTCAAGGCTTCCAGAATTTTCGCCCCCTCCCCCACCGTATGATCCACTTCCGCTTCCATGGTTCCATCCGCTGCCAGATCCACTCCCAGATATCTAAAACACTTCACTTCCTCCAGTTTTTCTCCATTCAAACTCACCTCCCAATTGACTTGACCCTCAACGCTACTGTACCTAATAACCTTGCTCTTATTCGCATTTACTCTTAACTTTCTTCTTTCACACACTTTACCAAACTCAGTCACCAGCTTCTGCAGTTTCTCACATGAATCAGCCACCAGCGCTGTATCATCAGCGAACAACAACTGACTCACTTCCCAAGCTCTCTCATCCCCAACAGACTTCATACTTGCCGCTCTTTCCAAAACTCTTGCATTCACCTCCCTAACAACCCCATCCATAAACAAATTAAACAACCATGGAGACATCACACACCCCTGCCGCAAACCTACATTCACTGAGAACCAATCACTTTCCTCTCTTCCTACACGTACACATGCCTTACATCCTCGATAAAAACTTTTCACTGCTCTAACAACTTGCCTCCCACACCATATATATATATATATATATATATATATATATATATATATATATATATATATATATATATATATATATATATTTTTTTTTTTTTTTTTTTTTTTTTTATACTTTGTCGCTGTCTCCCGCGTTTGCGAGGTAGCGCAAGGAAACAGACGAAAGAAATGGCCCAACCCCCCCCATACACATGTACATACACACGTCCACACACGCAAATATACATACCTACACAGCTTTCCATGGTTTACCCCAGACGCTTCACATGCCTTGATTCAATCCACTGACAGCACGTCAACCCCTGTATACCACATCGCTCCAATTCACTCTATTCCTTGCCCTCCTTTCACCCTCCTGCATGTTCAGGCCCCGATCACACAAAATCCTTTTCACTCCATCTTTCCACCTCCAATTTGGTCTCCCTCTTCTCCTCGTTCCCTCCACCTCCGACACATATATCCTCTTGGTCAATCTTTCCTCACTCATTCTCTCCATGTGCCCAAACCACTTCAAAACACCCTCTTCTGCTCTCTCAACCACGCTCTTTTTATTTCCACACATCTCTCTTACCCTTACGTTACTTACTCGATCAAACCACCTCACACCACACATTGTCCTCAAACATCTCATTTCCAGCACATCCATCCTCCTACGCACAACTCTATCCATAGCCCACGCCTCGCAACCATACAACATTGTTGGAACTACTATTCCTTCAAACATACCCATTTTTGCTTTCCGGGATAATGTTCTCGACTTCCACACATTTTTCAAGGCTCCCAAAATTTTCGCCCCCTCCCCCACCCTATGATCCACTTCCGCTTCCATGGTTCCATCCGCTGACAGATCCACTCCCAGATATCTAAAACACTTCACTTCCTCCAGCCTCTCACCATTCAAACTCACCTCCCAATTGACTTGACCCTCAACCCTACTGTACCTAATAACCTTGCTCTTATTGACATTTACTCTTAACTTTCTTCTTCCACACACTTTACCAAACTCCGTCACCAGCTTCTGCAGTTTCTCACATGAATCCGCCACCAGCGCTGTATCATCAGCGAACAACAACTGACTCACTTCCCAAGCTCTCTCATCCCCAACAGACTTCATACTTGCCCCTCTTTCCAAAACTCTTGCATTTACCTCCCTAACAACCCCATCCATAAACAAATTAAACAACCATGGAGACATCACACACCCCTGCCGCAAACCTACATTCACTGAGAACCAATCACTTTCCTCTCTTCCTACACGTACACATGATTTGGTAAACAGAGAAGAGGTAGTAAAAGCTTTGCGGAAGATGAAAGCCGGCAAGGCAGCAGGTTTGGATGGTATTGCAGTGGAATTTATTAAAAAAGGGGGTGACTGTATTGTTGACTGGTTGGTAAGGTTATTTAATGTATGTATGACTCATGGTGAGGTGCCTGAGGATTGGCGGAATGCTTGCATAGTGCCATTGTACAAAGGCAAAGGGGATAAGAGTGAGTGCTCAAATTACAGAGGTATAAGTTTGTTGAGTATTCCTGGTAAATTATATGGGAGGGTATTGATTGAGAGGGTGAAGGCATGTACAGAGCATCAGATTGGGGAAGAGCAGTGTGGTTTCAGAAGTGGTAGAGGATGTGTGGATCAGGTGTTTGCTTTGAAGAATGTATGTGAGAAATACTTAGAAAAGCAAATGGATTTGTATGTAGCATTTATGGATCTGGAGAAGGCATATGATAGAGTTGATAGAGATGCTCTGTGGAAGGTATTAAGAATATATGGTGTGGGAGGAAAGTTGTTAGAAGCAGTGAAAAGTTTTTATCGAGGATGTAAGGCATATATATATATATATATATATATATATATATATATATATATATATATATATATATATATATATATATATTTATATATATATATATATATATATATATATATATATATATATATATATATATATATATATATATATATATATATATATATATATAAATCATCCCTGGGGATAGGGGAGAAAGAATACTTCCCACGTATTCTCTGCGTGTCGTAGAAGGCGACTAAAGGGGGAGGGAGCGGGGGGCTAGAAATCCTCCCCTCTCGTCTTTTTTTTTTTTTTTCCAAAAGAAGGAACAGAGAAGGGGACCAGGTGAGGATATTCCCTCAAAGGCCCAGTCCTCTGTTCTAAACGCTACCTCGCTAACGCGGGAAATGATGAATAGTTTCAAAAGAAAGAAAATATATATATATATATATATATATATATATATATATATATATATATATATATATATATATATATATATATATATATATATATATATGTATATATATATATATATATATATATATATATATATATATATATATATATATATATATATATATATATATATATATATATATATATATATATATATCATCCCTGGGGATAGGGGATTAAGAATACTTCCCAGGTATTCCCTGCGTGTCGTAGAAGGCGACTAAAAGGGGAGGGAGCGGGGGGCTGGAAATCCTCCCCTCTCGTTTTTTTTTAATTTTCCAAAATAAGGAACAGAGGGGGCCAGGTGAGGATATTCCAAAACAGGCCCAGTCCTCTTCTTAACGCTACCTCGCTAACGCGGGAAATGGCGATTAGTTTAAAAAAAGAAATTATATGTATATATATATATATATATATATATATATATATATATATATATATATATATATATATATATATATATAAAAAGCGAGATATATATAAGTATACTTATGTAAGTAGGAGAGATGGCCAGAGAGCGTTATTGGATTACGTGTTAATTGACAGGCGCGCGAAAGAGAGACTTTTGGATGTTAATGTGCTGAGAGGTACAACTGGAGGGATGTCTGATAATTATCTTGTGGAGGCTAAGGTGAAGATTTGTATGGGTTTTCAGAAAAGAAGAGTGTATGTTGGGGTGAAGAGGGTGGTGAGAGTAAGTGAGCTTGGGAAGGAGACTTGTGTGAGGAAGTACCAGGAGAGACTGAGTACAGAATGGAAAAAGGTGAGATCAATGGAAGTAAGGGGAGTGGGGGAGGAATGGGATGTATTTAGGGAATCAGTGATGGATTGCGCAAAAGATGCTTGTGTCATGAGAAGAGTGGGAGGTGGGTTGATTAGAAAGGGTAGTGAGTGGTGGGATGAAGAAGTAAGAGTATTATTGAAAGAGAAGAGAGAGGCATTTGGACGATTTTTGCAGGGAAAAAATGAAATTGAGTGGGAGATGTATAAAAGAAAGAGACAGGAGGTCAAGAGAAAGGTGCAAGAGGTGAAAAAAAAGGGCAAATGAGAGTTGGGGTGAGAGAGTATCATTAAATTTTAGGGAGAATAAGATGTTCTGGAAGGAGGTAAATAAAGTGCGTAAGGCAAGGGAGCAAATGGGAACTTCAGTGAAGGGCGCAAATGGGGAGGTGATAACAAGTAGTGGTGATGTGAGGAGATGGAGTGAGTATTTTGAGGGTTTGTTGAATGTGTTTGATGATAGAGTGGCAGATATAGGGTGTTTTGGTCGAGGTGGTGTGCAAAGTGAGAGGGTTAGGGAAAATGATTTGGTAAACAGAGAAGAGGTAGTAAAAGCTTTGTGGAAGATGAAAGCCGGCAAGGCAGCAGGTTTGGATGGTATTGCAGTGGAATTTATTAAAAAAGGGGGTGACTGTATTGTTGACTGGTTGGTAAGGTTATTTAATGTATGCATGACTCATGGTGAGGTGCCTGAGGATTGGCGGAATGCGTGCATAGTGCCATTGTACAAAGGCAAAGGGGATAAGAGTGAGCGCTCAAATTACAGAGGTATAACTTTGTTGAGTATTCAGGGTAAATTATATGGGAGGATATTGATTGAGAGGGTGAAGGCATGTACAGAGCATCAGATTGGGGAAGAGCAGTGTGGTTTCAGAAGTGGTAGAGGATGTGTGGATCAGGTGTTTGCTTTGAAGAATGTATGTGAGAAATACTTAGAAAAGCAAATGGATTTGTATGTAGTATTTATGGATCTGGAGAAGGCATATGATAGAGTTGATAGAGATGCTCTGTGGAAGGTATTAAGAATATA